>NC_083483.1:10848814-11031314 GCF_030014155.1 Tachysurus vachellii
CTTTAGTGAGCAGCTTGGCTTAAGCGTGCAGTATTGATTGTTAACACAGGCGTTATGTGTGGATAATGGTGCTCTGAAAACTGTGAAACTCTTTTGTCCTTCTCCTCCATCACCTGTTAGCTGGAGATGCCTGGCAGACGAGGGCCTCCGCTGCTACAAAGTGCCCCGGGCCGTGTGTCGTCCATCTTGGTAAATCCTGTCTCTGTAGGCATTGTTCTCTGACCTTCGACCTTCTCAGACCCGTTTCGAACAAGGCAGCGATGAGGGAAGCGGAATGCCTGGGAAAAGGTGGATGTCGTGGGCATCCTGGTTGGGGTGGGTTGCCAGGGGGTGTTTGTTGGTTTGACCAGGGTTAAGTAGCAACAAGGTATGAAGCCATGATGTACAGAAATACAAAAAGTTTAGCAAGCCGAATGTTACAGTGATTTGGAAAAGAAACTTCTATAAGATAGTGTGAAGAGGAAACTTGGAGTGAGGAAGCCTTTGTCATTTTGTCCTTCATTTCTCAATTCCTCGGTCAGATGTGCTGATGTGGAATAATAACACTTGTCACTTAACACGGAAGTCTGAACAAACATATGTGTGATAAACAAAATAATGCCAATGTTTTTAAATAAACCTCCAAATACTGATAAAAATTGTATTCAGAACTGGCTAAAAAGGCAGCCGAGTGCTCAGCATGCGTGAAATTCTTCAAGAACTTGTTGTAAAAGCATCCCAGGTGGCTCTTGATGAAACTCCATAACAAGCATGCCGAGAATGTGCAGAGCTGTCATCACGTCTACTCAGAAATATCAAGTCATTGATTACTTCCATACATTTTCTTTTGCTGAACGGTTTTCTCTTATAAAATAAAAACAAATTATGAAAAAAAACCTGCATAATGGAATAGATGTAGCTAGAAAGAAATAGCTATTTGGATGGATATATATATATTTTAATAATAATAATAATAATAATAATAATAATAATAATAAAAATAATAATTTATTTAATAATAAAATTATTAATAATAATATTATTTATTTATTTATTTATTTTTAATCTCAATGGTCTTTCCTTGTAAAATAAAGGTTCTGTATATAAAAAAACGTTTTTTTTTCTTTTGTTTCACAAAGTGAAACAAAAGAAATTTGGGAATGATAGTCAACAAATCCAAATTAATCAGTTTTATAGAAAGACATTAAAAATAAACTTTTATTTACTTCTTAAATAATCCATTATATATTATATAATTTCTTCATTTTTGGAAATAAATTGGAAATAAGAATCTGCATTGCTAGCAATTAATTAAAGCTAATCTAATCTAATAAAATTCATAAGATTCAAAAATAGGACAATAAGTCATAACTAATATTGCTAACTATTAATTACTAATATTGATAACTATATAGCATGTTTGCATCACATCTCTGGGGTTAGCTTTGGCGGTATCCTCTTGGTACACCGGTGTCCTCCTCCAGGAGGCTGATTGTCATCTCGATGTGTGTGATTGTGCCATGTGACAAGTTGGCACCTCATCCAGATTGTCCCCAGAGACAGACTCCAGGCTCCTTGAGACCAAGCTTTGCTTTAGTAAATGGGTTAATTGTCACCTTCACATCACTTCTAATATTAAAAGGTTCCTGATTAATACTAGTGCTTAATTGTGACTTAGTACAGTAACTATATATAATTAGAACAAATCAAACATATCTAAGAATAATCTTTTTTTTAGGATATCAGGAAACAATGTAGATGTCAACTAATTGGTTGACATATAATTAATATTCGATTAAATACTTTCCAAAATTAAAAAATTAATACAAACAAAATCCAAATATTTAGCCTTTGATCAACATGTTTTTTGTGTAGCTTTGGATAGAAACATTGGATAGAATTTGTACCCTTTTTCATTTCTCACTGTTGACAACTAGATTAGGACGAGTCCTAAGAGTGTCTTTTCTCTCGGACTTTGAGAGCACAATGACCGAGAAGCATTACGCCTGAGTGCTCTCTTGAGGTTGCTGAAAAGCCTGAGCTCGTCCTCGCTCTCGTATCACTTGTCTTTTCCTCCTCTTTGTGTCTAATGGAAGCTTTTTTTAGACCTAATCTCTGTCTAATGTATATGTTTAAATACCACACACAGAAGAAGAAGAACTTGACCTGTTCTGAAAAGATGTAATACAGACAGTTAGACAGACAGATAGACAGCTAAATAGATAGATAGATGGATGGATAGATAGACAGACAGACAGACAGACAGACAGACAGACAGACAGACAGACAGACAGACAGATAGATAGATAGATAGATAGATAGATAGATAGATAGATAGATAGATAGATAGATAGATAGATAGATAGATAGATAGATAGATATTATGTTAACATAGACATTAACATAAACATTAACATAATTAATACAATAAAATACTATTTAGTTGAAGAAGTAAACAGCTGAGATATTGCACTTAACATACTGCACATGTGAACAGTATATTATAAAATGTAACTACAACAATAAAAGTTAAAGTAATATTAAGATCTTGCAAATTCAATATCGTCTGTTCAGGTTTGTGGTTGGAAATAAATAAATATGAGCTATAAAATGTGTAGAGGTGAGTGTGAGTGTTATGTAATCATGTATTTGAATAACATATTAAAATTGTCATACTGTGTATGATTGTGTATGTGACAAATGTGGCATGTGAGTTTGGATTTAATAAATGAATTAAAACAACCCTTAGAAGACAAGTGTAACTTTTGTGTTTCACGTTACATGTTTCTTTCTCAGTACAGGAAAAGCGTGTAAAGTTTTTGTTTATGGTAATCATATATATGAAGATCTAGATTAGGTTGAAACACTGGAGTGTATTCATTTAATGACCAGGACTTAATCGATTTAATTTTAGTTGATTTAATAAAGATTCCCCTAGGACTGTAGCAAAACATTTATGATTATTAGTCAGTGTGGTGCACAAAACACTCCATGGACTCCAGAAAACAAACTGTTGCTCTTATATCTTAGCAGAAAGCAATGCTTTCTTTTCTCCTCAAACCCCTTCAAGGGACCGGCGCTGACAGGAGCACCCCATGCTAACTGTCATTAACTTCACATCGGTTGTGTTTCTCGCTTTCAGGCTAAACTGAAGTAATTACTCTGAAGCTGGCTGCATTCCTACCGTGGCCCCCTGGTTTTCTCAGCTATGTCCCGATTCACCACCCTGTGGAGAAATGACCTCTGATTTGCTCCAAAAAACCCACATCTGCCCCCATCAGCTGATATAATTAAAGTAAAAATGACTGTGATATTTGGTTTAGAGACACTAATATAGCATACTGGCTTAGGCTGAAATGTGATTACTCTCTTCTCTCTCTTTCTCTCTCTCTCTCTCTCTCTCTCTCTCTCTTTATGTGTGTGTGAGAGAGAGAGATGAAGGTTTGAACTCCTGCTGCTGTTCTGAATGGAGTCCATCATGATCCCCCTCACTGTTTTATTCCTGCCTGCTGGTGCAGACATTATGCTAATCCAGCTCTCCTTCTGAATCACTTCAAGTTTTATGGAAAACCAAATCTCATATGAGTATGTTGGGTTCAAAATCTAAAAACATAAGAAAAACACAGAAAAAGAGAGTGATGGGAGTGTTAATTAAAGGAATACTCATGCATTTGTCAGATAAACTCTATTCTGCAAGAATTTAAACTTTCCCCTGTACTCAAAAAAAAAGAAAAAAACTAAAGTCTCTAAATAACTTTAAGGTGGAAGTTTAACTGCAGGTGTTGGACACAATTATGGTTAAATTTAATGTTTGCAATGGTTTAGAACGTGAACTTTCCATTGCTGGAGCAATAAAGAAATTATATATAAACTCAGAAAGGCTGAGCTGTTGAGGAAGAGGATGTGGAGTGAGAGATGAGACGATGACGTTGTTGAACACATGCAGTGACAGGTGAATGTTGTAGTTATTTTTCTCCTTCACTCTGTATGAGTTTCCTTCTCATTTCTTCCTTTTTCATGTTCTGTCACATGAAGGGAGCCAGTGAGAAAGGGAGGAAGGGAGAGAGAGAGAGAGAGAGAGAGAGAGAGAGAGAGAGAGAGAGAGAGAGAGAGAGAGAGAGAGAGAGAGGGAGAGAGAGATAACTTAACTGAAGCCTCCATAGAAGAAGGAAGAGCCTGAGAAAGAAAACTTCCACAAAGAGACAGGATGAAGAGACACAGATGCTGTCATACAACTAAAATTATGCTTCATTTTTAAGCCAACCACCCACCCACTAAAACACACACACACACACACACACACACACACACACACACACACACACACACACACACACAACATGAACATCAATAAAGCATGTACTACAACAAAAAACGAATACAAGCTGGATGGAAACCCTCACCTGCCAGTCCTTCCTTCCTTAAGACAAAAATAAAAGATGTCACTATTAAAAAAAAAAAATTAATATTGTGTGTGTGTGTGTGTGTGTGTTTGTGAGTGTGTGTGTGTGTATGTGTTATAAAGTTTTAACAATAATATCTAACAGCCTTTTTCTGATCAAACCTACAAGTCATTGCTTTATTTCTAACAGAAAACAAAAAAAACTTCTGGAAATATTTTTTGTTTCTCACGTCTAGACATCATAAACAACTGGAAATGGGGAAAACCTGTAAACAACAGCATTCTTGAATATAAGCAGCAAATTTATATACTTTATCCCGTACATCTTTTTTCTTTAAAAAACAGAAGTACATTTGATCCATATTACCTCTTCTGTAGCAATCAGGCACTTTACATTAAAATGTAAATATTAAGCCATTTTCTAAGTTTAACACGAGCAAAACTCAAAGTAAACTTTAATGAACAACTCGAACAGAAACAAGTTTCTTTGATCAGCAGGTTCATGATCCTTTACCAATCCTGATCCCCATTGCAAATATTTAATAATTAGTATTCCCTGTGTATTAAAGCCTAAAAACTTTTAATTTATACACATACGTATATTATATTCAAGCTGGAGAATTATAAACACAATAATAAATAAGATAATGATGTATTGTGAATAATTAGATTAATAAAACAGTAGACAACTTATCAAATAGATCTAAATGTATTATATTTTAGATATATTTTTTGTAATGTGCATGGTCAGTCTTGGGTATTATGAATAATAATAATAATAATAATAATAATAATAATAATAATAATAATAATAATAATACTTTTTTATAAAGCAATTTTAATACAGTTTGTTTGTTTATTTATTTATTTATTTATTTATTTATTTATTTATTTATTTATTTTGGCAGCTAGTCTGTGACAGTTATTTATAGTATATCTGTAATTTAACAGACTAATAGCCCTGAAGACTGTTAAAAATGTCCGGGGTCGTTAAAAGGTGAGAAAACCAGACACTCTGGTTTCTTTTTAACAAACTGGAATTGATGATTTTTCTTTTTTCATTGCATGTGGCGTCTGAGAGTCTGAGCATTATAGTCGTTTAAAAGGAAAACTCTGCCCACGGGTTTGGGGGTAACTTTATTGTAGAGAGGGCAAAAAATCACCGACTCACCGCCGTCACCAGGGCAACCGGGTGGCATCCGAGCGCATAATACCGGTTGACTTCAAAGCGCGCGCCTGCGCCTGTTTACTGCGAGCTCATGTCTCCTGCCTTCCTCTGTCCAAAGCCCTTGTCCAAACAAACTCGACAAAAAATGTTGGTTTTCGGAGGAAGTTTTGTCCAGAGACAAGAGGAAAGAGGAAGAGAGTGTGTTGTGTACAAATGTTAAGTCCGTGGTGCTTATTAGAAACATATCCTGCTAATTAAGTGCCATTTCTATAATTGCCCTTTACTTAACGCGCAATTGGCACATTCACATCATGAAAATGCTAACAGGTTCTTACTTGTTTTAATCGCTAATAACCTCTATTCTATTTTAAATTCGTTGTTATTTTATACTTTGGTACATTCAGACTTCTTCGGTCAGTTCCCCATAACCCATTTAATGATTAAAATAATATTTAAACGACTTTTTTGTTTTTTTAACACGATAATAGGTTTAAATACGTTTTGTGAAAAATAAAGCTACCTTTTTTTGTTTTACACGTTTTTTTTATTATTATATTCAGGAGTTGAAAACAGCTTTGGGATAATCTCCTCTTGTAAATAAGTCAAATGAGTTTCTAAATTGGCTTCTGTGTGGAAATAACCAGCACCAAAAATGTCTTAATGTTTACATCATTTCGTTCACTGGGTTACTAAATAAACTGTTAAATTATAGTTTACATCTTTAAACTTTCTTCAAAACTAATTTAACATAAAATAAATATAAAAACTTTGCTAATACGGAAAAGTCGAGGTAACAAATAGCTAATTTGAGCCTTGCTCACTTCCTAGTGTTAAATCTAAAGAATTAAGCTAAATTTAAAAACGAATTTAATCCGAGAATCAATTCATTATGTCTTGTTAAGTTTGTTTGATTTACTATTCTATCTATCTATCTATCTATCTATCTATCTATCTATCTATCTATCTATCTATCTATCTGTCTGTCTGTCTGTCTGTCTGTCTGTCTGTCTGTCTGTCTGTCTGTCCGTCCGTCCGTCCGTCCGTCCGTCCTTCCATCTATCTATCTATCTATCTATCTATCTATCTATCTATCTATCTATCCACAAAGATACTAATTAACCTGTTCCGACTTTAAACGATTGTTCAGAAGCCTACAGTAAAAAAAAAAAGAAAAAAAACCCAAAAAGACAAAACGGATATAGAAACGATAATCAGTTATCCCTTATGTCTATGGCTGTAAAATGAAATGTCTATGGTAAAGTTTCCTATTTCTCAGCACACTGTCCAAGACATTCTCATCGTTTCTCAAGACATGGAAGCTTACACTGGAAAACCTTTTGCACGTGTACACTTTTAAAGTATATTTATCCCAGACTCCGTGGTACATATGAACACAGTAAGCGGTAATCTACTACGGTAATCCACCACGGTAATCCACTACAGTGTTCAGGTTCAATTAAAGCGATAAACACCGGGTCCGCTGCAGCTGAGCGCGCGCTCCTCAAGGTCAACTTCAGCAGCGCGCGCGGGATTCCAGCTGTGGCTCTGGTTTCTGCACAGCTGCCAAAACAAAAAATTTAAATGCCTGTAATGTGTTTTGGAATGTAAAACAAAAACAAAACAAAATCGAAGGGCTGGGATACAATGCATCTTGTGAACCTGCGGTGTGTTATACAACCTCATGCCTGGTGAAACAGTTGGCCGTCTCACAAATTCTTTTGCTAGTTGAGAGTCTGAAGCAGTCCAGATGCGTGTGTAACCCTAGCAACAAACCCGTTATTATTATTATTATTATTATTATTATTATTATTATTATTATTATTATTATTATTATTAGTAGTAGTAGTAGTAGTAGTAGTAGTAGTAGTAGTGTTGTTGTTGTTGTTGTTGTTGTTATTATTATTATTAGTAGTAGTAGTAATAGTAATAGTAGTAGTATTGTTGTTGTTGTTGTTGTTGTTGTTATTATTATTATTATTATTATTTCTGAGACTCTGTGTCTGATTCTGATTTTGCAAATATGCACATATACACGTCACCCTCTTCCATTTGATACTCCAAGATACCAGCCCTAATAAAAGATTTACATTTTACGTGCACATTTCTGCCTCATAACACATAAACAAATGCTGGTCATACGTTTGTAAACGCCACCAAGCATCACCTAAAATCTACTGGGGCAATAGGCGCTGAGCAACAGTGAGCACGCATTAGTCACGGTGACTTGGCGTCTGATTGGACAAGGGTAACGGATTAGGGATTCACAGCAGCCAATCGGACCGCAGCGGGGCTCCTGTAGTAAAGGGGGCGTGGGGGATCTAGGAGGGAGATAAACACAGCCAAACCCAAAAAAGTAGCACATTTACGGACAGACGTGAGTACAAGTGTGTTCAGGCTTTTGACTGCAATTTTTGCGCATCATTCTGTGAGTGCAGAGATCGTATTTAAACCTCTACCAAGAGGACTTTGGTTTTGTTTGTTGGATTTTTGAAGCAAACTTTAGAAATTGCTGTATGAAGATCAGAATTTGAGCACATATTTGTTTGGTCATGCAGATTTCGTTTTGTTTATTTTGATTGAGTTTTACGCACGGGCTTCTTTTACGCACCGTATTTTAGAGAAACCGAAAAGTTAGTAGCGATGTTACTGGACGCGGGTCACCTGGGTCCATTCGCCCGGCATCACCACGCGGGTGAGTCACACGACAGGGACGCGAGTTTTGCAGAAGCAGCGCATGTGGGTGCCTTTAAGCTGAGTCATGGTGAGCTGTCTCCGGGTCAGGGAGCGGCCTTTGGACCACAGGCTTCAGGCTACGCGGCTCTAGGCGCCTCATACGGAGGCTCCGCGTTCGGCTCGGCCCGAGACTTTCTGTTGCGCGGACGCGGATTTGCAGATCCAGAGCGCGGCCTCTTCAGCCCGGCGACCGGAGCGCTTCATCCTTCCCATGCGGACGCACAGAGTCATCTGCTTTTCCCCGGCTTTCACGATCAGCATAGCTCAACTAACAACGCGCTGTTTGCACGACCGGACCAGTACCACCACCAGGTATCCAACACGCGGCCTGACCCGTACGGCCAGTACGGCTTGAACGTAGCAGCTGCGCATCACCATCACCCGGCAGCCTTTTTCCGCTACGTGCGGCAGCAGTGCGTCAAGCAGGAGCTCGTGTGCAAATGGCTCGAACCGGATCGCGAGAAGCGCCGCTGCGGCAGAACCTTCGGCACCATGCACGAGCTGGTGGCGCACGTCTCCGCGGAGCACGTCGGGGGACCCGAGCAATGCAACCACGTGTGCTTTTGGGAAGAATGTCCTCGAGAGGGAAAGGCATTCAAAGCCAAATACAAACTGGTGAACCACATCCGCGTGCACACAGGGGAGAAGCCCTTTGCGTGTCCGTTCCCGGGATGCGGCAAAGTGTTTGCGCGCTCCGAGAATCTGAAAATACATAAAAGAACGCATACAGGTGAATACACAACTCTAACCTTTTAAATTTTATAGACACAATGAGTCTTAATTGTGCGCTGACACATAAAATTACGAGTTTTCATTGCAACTTGTTTGAAATATATTAAACAGGCCCCATGTAAAGTCATTTCCAAGATTGGCACTTGCAACTAGCATCATTTCCATTACTTTCCATGTAACTGAGTATATAGACATGTAATGAGAGCCACTTCACAAGCTTTTGACCTGTGCGCTTTTCCGGTCATCAATAAGCGCTAGTCGACGTGTTAATACTCTATTTCCATGGCTACGTGATGGCAATGTTGTGTTTAGATGCGTATGTGCGGTACAGCAGGTCTAAAGATAGGAAGTAGGTGTGAATTGCGCTTTTTTTTTTATTGAGGACTTAGTGCTGGCAATAAAATGTGACTCAGTGTGCATGGGTGCGGGGGTTCGCTGTTAGCCCATTCGCACGTGATTTCCTCACTTAACCCACTTTAAAGGTTTTATTAATTGATTTTTCAGGGGAGAAGCCGTTTCTTTGCGAGTTTGAGGGATGTGACAGACGCTTTGCCAACAGCAGCGACAGGAAGAAACACATGCATGTGCACACATCCGACAAGCCATACTTGTGCAAACTGTGCGACAAGTCGTACACTCATCCCAGCTCGCTGAGAAAACACATGAAGGTGAGTTAGACAAGTTGTGAGCACTGCTGTGCGTCATGCCATGCGTTCTAGTATCACAATAAAGACTTCTCAAGCTGATTCTAATGTCAGGGCGGTTTCTACCGACAGGTTCACGACGAGCAGAGTCCAGTTGACGAGTCTTCGCCCATTGGAAGCTCCGGTTACGAGTCATCCAGTTTGGTGTCGCCGTGTTCAGAGACTCAGAGCACCACTATGTCTCCAGACTCCGCCGTAATGAACAACAGCAGTCACAGCAGCATAGCGTCTAACTTCAGCGAGTGGTACGTTTAGGAAATGTGAACTTCACACAGATTGTGTCCAAAAACTAAATGATCTAAAACTAAATGATGGAGCGGTTTGGGACACAACGGGACTTCAATCATCAGCAATGTAGACAATCCTCTAAAATATACTAATATTGCTTCTTAAATAAACGCATACAGTGATATGTTATGGACAATTACAGGATCCATTGCTTACTCACACTTTAATGTTTTAATGCGTCCTGTGTTGATTAACCCCCCAAATCCTCCACTCAATGAAATTGTCCAACTATTAATTTCTGTTGATTTAAAATGTTCCCTGTAAAAACTCCGACTCTACTTAGAGTCAAATGTATATATTAAATAAATGAAGGTTTATCTTTTTTTTTTTTTTTTTTTTGCTTTTTTTTCTATCAGTATTGCACTGTGAAAAAATGCTATTATCCACTGTGTATTATAAACAATGAAGGATGTATTTCTCGTATAATTAAATAAATATTTGGTTTTCTCTAATAACGTCTATAATGTTTATGTGGCTGTTTGGGTCTTGTGTTATAAAACCAGGAAATTTTCTGTGCCATGAAGATCTGAAAAAGATAAATCACACCAAAGGAAAAAGTTTGGTTATGTTTATGAACGGTTGTATTGCAAATGTTTTCTTGTACAATGATTATTATAGTGGATTTTTTCTCTTCCACTGTTTTTTCTTCCAACTTTTTCTTCCAATGTTTTTTTATCGATAACATAAATCGTAACCTTGAAATTTACAAATATAACTTTAAATATACTTTGAAAAGCAGTTTATATTCTTATGAAAATACAACAGACATTTGTGGAAAGACTTAATCTTTCAGTGGAGGGAATTAGCTTTCAGTTGGAAATTGCATTTTGTTATATTTGAAACATTTGTACAAGAAAACTTTTACTAAAAGAAAATTAAGAGTTCTTATGAGTAAAGTGCCATAAAAATAATTTGTTTTCATTGTGTCCCAAATGTCTAATAACAAAGGTACAAAACAAACACAAAACACTGATCCAGCAAAAATGTTCATGACACTTACAAGATCATTTTAAACACAGGTTACATCCTGAAAACACTAGCAGTATAACTTCATACACACTGCAGTAACATGACTTTAAAGTAGAACATCATAATAGTTATTTATTTTATTTTATTTTTTCTTTGTTTGTCTGTAGGAATAATCGGAAAAAAAAAATCCTACATAAAATCTAAAAGTAAGGTGCATATGACTTCTAACTAATGTACATTAATATTATGATTTGGTATAAAATATCATATTAGCATAAATTATAATTATTATGATTTTTTTTAAATAAAATATTAGTACAAATGTCTTTTTAAATAAAAAATTATAAAAATATACATGAACATACAACATCTGAATTCCTTTTTTTTTTTTAAATTAAATAGTTATGAAATGTAATATAGAGTATTAGTATTATTTGTATATAATCATAAAACATCATTAAAACATATTGACCTGACATCTGCATCGTGATTGGCTCAAAGGGAAACACCTCTGATCGCGCCTAGTTAAGTCTTTGTTTTGCGCATGCGCAGTAACCTCTAGCACCGGTCATCATGGCGGCTTACAGGATAACGCCAACCTTTCAAAGAGTTTTGCACGCCGTAAAGGTGAGAATGTGGTCCTCGTTCTTTTAAACACACACCGTGATGTTGAAAGGATGCTTTTCAAACGAATAAAAACGCACGTTTTCAATAACACGACTTAGTAGAGAGGAAAAACTGTCGGCTAACTGTTAGCAAATTTGAGACGAACGTTAGGGTTGTGTCCCAAATACCACCTCGTTCCCTTTCGAAGTGCACTTTAAAGACTAAGACGTTACGGATTCTAGTGCACTACGTGTACGTACTACATAGTGTACAAGAAGGTATTTGGTATTCGTCCGTTATTCACTGTCTCAGCACAAAGCCCTTTAAAAATATTCAATGCAAATACTATAGATATTTATATCATTTTGTTACAGAAAGTAGAATTTAGACGTGTTTATATAGCAGCTGGTGTGACAAAAGTGTGTCAGCAGGTAGATAACTGGAAACAACATGAGTTAAAATAAGCATTTTACTTGTCTTTGGTTAGATAATAACCTTGACCATCTTGTACAACTTACCTGCCTTTCTTTATGGTCATTTCAATTATAATGTTATTTAATACACACACAAATCCAGCAGGTAAAACAACACAGAACTAAGTTCAATTCAATTCAAGTTTATTTCTATAGCGCTTATAACAATTGACATTGTCTCAAAGCAGCTCTATAGATAGATAGATAGATAGATAGATAGATACAACTTTGTCATTTGTACAGGTACACAGCAACGAAATGCAGTTTGGCATCTACCAGAAGTGCAAAATGTAGCATGGTATATATGAAAGCGTATACAGTGAATAGATTACAAGAATATGGCATTTAAGGAGAATGTCCAGTAATGATATAAAGATACATATAGATAAAAAATAGTGCAGATGTAATGAGGAGTAAAAAAGATAAACTATGTAATATGTACATGTATTGTACAGAGGATTTATACAGTGTTTTGTTTTGTGTTTGTTTTGTAGTGATCTAGCGGTGTAGTGTAGAGTTCAGTAGTGTGATGGTGGATGGAAATCATAAACATACATACAAGAACATAAACATAGAACAAAAGGTTCATATAAAGAATAATATAAAGTTTAATATAATACAAATATTCAAGATTAATTAGATATATTTAAATGTGTTTGTATTTATCCCCAATGAGCAAGTCTGAGGTGACTCAGGTGACTGTGGTGAGGAAAAACTCCCTTAGATGGTAAAGAGAGGAACCCAGACACAAAGGGGAACCTCATCGTCATATGGGTGACACTGGAGGGTGTGATTATAAACATACAGTCTGATAAATGTTGTATTGATGCTAAAGATCACATGGAGTTCACATCAACTCTTTAGTATCGCAGAGTCCAAATGGAGCTGGTAGATCTCTAGATGACTCAGGATTCTCAGAGTCGGCCTCATCTCAGCGGAAGTCCAAATTCTTCATGGCACGAAACTTAAGTGCACTACACAGTACTACATAAAGTGCATGTGTGCAAACAATGCAAGACAGACAGCACAATACAATATAATAGTTTTATAGCTGACTGTAAAACTAGTGAGCAAAGTGTGACAGTAAAAGTATTATGAATGTGAACGTAAAACCCAGTGAGCAGCAAAAAAAAAAAAGAGAGGTGGATCGTACAGCATTTTTAAAAACAATAAATAAATATATGTGATATTTTTACAGCTAGCTTTTAAGATCACACCCATGACTTTAAACAAAAAACAGTATATTAGTTCTGACCCAGGATTAGTGTTTAAAACCAAACAGTGATTAGAATTCAACCGAAGTCGTGAAGTCGTTTTTTTCCGGCTTGCTCCAATTCTAGTTGTTTTTTTTGTGATTCGAAGACGATGTTTTGTGATGAAGCTCGAATCGAAGTGTTCCTCTTATACCACTAACACGTATACACAAGTTATGCGTTTTATCCGTTTCTAGTTCTGTTAAATGTTATTAGAAAAGTTACTTGATGACAAATATCACTGGTTATCTTCCAGAGGAGCCCGAATCCTGAAGACTTCCCGAAGAGACTCCTTCCAAAAATGTTAGAAAGACCCGTTTCATGTAAACCTGTAAACGGAATTACAGTCGTTACAGCTGTTTGAGATGATGTTATAGAAAATTAACTGACACTATCTGACCAATCAAATTTGAGAATCCACCTGCACTGTGGTATAAAGTAGAAATATCTCATTTAGTACGTTTCTTTAACCACACTGTAGATTTCCTACCTGCAATTTTAAAACTAATAGTATTTAATGAAGAATGGTGGTATGGAATAAAGCAAATCTTTAAGAGGCGTCACACACTGAATGGTTCCTGTGTTGCACATATTGTACTGATTAATATAGTTAACAGATCTCGGCTCTGTCTGTTTCAGCACGCCTCTCTGCGGCCCACGTGCTGGCTTATAAGCCGCCACGCCTGGTACTCCACTGTGTATGACCCCAATGAGAAGGTGAGTGCCAGCACCTCTGCTGTACTTAGCAGAGACCCAGGTTTGGTACTTATCTCTTTTGTATGTTTAAGTATATGGGCTGGGGAAAAGAAACTGCCGACATAAGAGCACACCCTCATGACACAGGTTCTTTTTTGAGAGGAACATCTGCAGCAGCATCCAAGTCTCCAATACAAACATGGCAGCATCTTAGTTCTTTGATCTGCCTCCTTCAAACAGCCAGTGCCCAGAGGCTGTGTGTGTGTGTGTGTGTGTGTGTGTGTGTGTGTGTGTGTGTGTGTGTGTGTGTGTGTGTGTGTGAGAGAGAGAGAGAGAAATGGTAAAAACATAGGAATGCAAAACACACATTTCTGCTTACTGTGGAGTAACACTGCTGGAATTCTCTCTCTGTGTGTGTGTGTGTGTTTACTCAGGAGGTTACAGCAAACAGCTTAGATTAGTGGGCTTTACTAAGTGGCCTGGATTTGTAAATAAGCCTAAACTGTGACTGTATTGAGACAGATTTTTACATAAAAACTGAAACTAGAGATGGTGATGATGATTGGATATGATAGGAAAAGATAGATAGATAGATAGATAGATAGATTGATTGATAGATATGATGAATAGATGAATAGATAGATATGATGAATAGATGCACAGTTTGGTTGGATACATGATGGATGAAGGGATGTATAAAAATAGATAAGAGTATCAGTATTTAGGTGGATGGATGGATAGATTGCCAATTGGATACATCATGGATTATATAGATGGATGGATGGAGCGATGTCTGTCTATATAAGAATATTTAAATTGAAAATGTAATGATAGCCGGATAGAAGGATAGACATACTGTATATGAGTGGATGGACTGATGTTAGATGGATGGATACATGCAGTACATAGATAGGAGGGAGGATTGACAGACAGACAGATGGCGTGATGGATATATGGAACGGCAGATGGACTAATGGAATGAAAGAATAAATTGGATAAAGGGATTTGCAGTTGAATTGAAACGAATAAACAGATGAACAGAAACATGCTGTATAGACGGATGAAACAGTGAAAGGATGTAAAGAGAGACGGAGCACTGTTTGGATATCGATGGAGTGATGTATCGACAAAGCGATGGACGGATAAAGTGTGGTGTAATAGACAGTGGGATGGATTTGTCATTAGACACAATTTGCTCAGCAAACTTCATACTAAAATGTTGTAATGAATATTTCAGTGTGGAGAAGAGAAAGTGTTACACACACACACACACACACACACACACTGGCAAATGACTTGTTGTCAAAACGAATGTCCTAATGGCTCTGTGTTCTGACTCTTTTCCTGCAGACCTTTGATAAGATCCTCATCGCAAACAGAGGAGAGATCGCCTGCAGGGTGAGTGGAGTGTGTTTGTGTGTGAATTATCAGATGGAAAGTGTATGTCGTTCACCTCCTCAGGCACTTACAGGGTGCAAGGTCACTTCAACAGGCGGTCTGAAGATAAATTCATAGAGAATGCACGCAGTTTTAGTTAGAAAGGTAACGTATGATTCTGTCAGTGTGTTCTGTAGCCACTTCTGTCCACAGACCTGTACCACAACATGGCACCAAACTCACTCACTCATTTTCTACCGCTTATCCGAACTACCTCGGGTCACAGGGAGCCTGGCACAAAACTCATGCTTCTCTAATAACATGGAGAATTTCTTCAGAGAAAAACTAACAAACACTCTTCATGCTTCACGTGGTATTGAGACGTGTTTAAAGACGGTAGAAAAGCAGCAAAGCAATTCGTTTCCAATGTGATTTCATTTTGGGGTTTTTTCCTACTAGGCTTGAAATATTTTTTTTTTATTCGAGAATAATAAAAGATTTGAAATTAGATTCACAGAAATTTCAATTTGCTGAATTGTTGTTTAATGTAACGGCAAAAATAAATAAAAATAAAATAAATAATATAAATTGAACACTCTGTAAACTCAATCTGAAAGAATTAAACACCAAATTTATTTTGAAAAGATTTATGATAATTTATTGTAGAATAATTGATTTAAAAAATATTGTGGCACAAATATTAAGTTTAATCTTATAATTTAATTTAATTTATAATATAATATAATTTTCTCGGATAAATGGATGGATGGATGGATTGAAGATAATTAAACATTAGTAGTTGACTATTATCATCTGTTACTTTTGCTTGTTTTAGATCTGAGCCCAGATGTTCCAGTTGTTCTATGTTTGCACTTGTTTCTAACTGAATCTCAGCTGTTTAACTCCTTTCACTCCTCTTCTTGCCCCCAGGTAATTAAAACATGTAAGAAGATGGGGATCAGGACAGTCGCAGTGCATAGTGACGTGGACTCGAGTGCGGTGAGTGACTTGTACGCTGCGGCTTTAGCGTTAGTGTTAAAGTTGTTGTACTTATTAGCTGCACTGTACTGTACTTACTGCCCCGTCCTCCCTTCATCAGATCATTCTTTTCCACCCCCCGTGACTGATGGCTGTCACTCATCCCCCTCTTCCATATGCATGTGAAGGCTTTTTCACACAAAGTCCCCCCTGCTGTCTGAGTCCGAACCGGGGGAGGGACCGCGGTTTGGGGTAAAAGAAGAGGGGGATGGAGTGATGTTGTGCATTTGATTGGATGCTTTTAAAGAGCTTTTAAATAAAGATCTCCTTAAACAGAACCGCAGGGGAGCGGCTGATACGCATACGAGTGGAGTTTGGGTTAGAAGTCCATATTTGCTGGCTTTAGGGTTGGTCTTTTGGACTTTTTGTAAACCAGGGGGTTGGTAATCCGTATTAAAGTGTGTATTAATGTTTATTTGTCTTGTAAACATGGTTTCTCACTTCGACTCGAGCAGGATTTTGACTTTAGGATATTCTGCATGTCATGTTATCCAATCAAAGCACACTTCTTATAATAATCATATAACTACCGTGTTTTCAGTTAAATAGACCTATTTATCATACTGAGAAATCTTAACAGATTTAAGATGTTTGTTTTAGCTTCTTTATACATCTCTAAAAAAGATCTAAAGCATTTCTTATCAGCTTCTAGTGCTCTACATATTTCCAAACATTAAAAGATAAATACCCCAAAAATTTTTTTCATTATTATTATTTTAAAACCAGTTCTACACATTTATTTTAACGGTTCTATATTTATTCATTTTCATTTTTGTGATTGAAAAAATATATATATATTTGTTATTTTGTTGTCAGTGCTAAAATGTAATGCATTATAATTATTATTATTATTTATTTATTTTTATTTTTTTGATGTTATTTTATCCTACATTTTGTTTTTCTTTAACTCTTCACTTTACGTCACACTTGTCAAAAAGGTATAAAAGGTGCTTTAAATAAGTCTATATTATTATCAGTTTTTGTCTTTGTCTTTAGGTTAATCCTTGCTCGTGTTCACATCTACATATTATTAAAAAAAACTGCTACTCAAAATCTAAAGGCTAAAAAGGATAAAATTGCACTAACGTATTGAAATAGTTTGTGTGATTTCCTTAAGTATTAGAAAACATTCAGAGGGTTTAATTTCAAACACTTACTCATCTGATTTTTCTGTGATCTTGTCACTGCACCTAACCTCTAATATATTCTACATATTTTCATGACTGTGTTTTAACGTTTGGGAAGGGAAACTCTGGCTTCCTCCTGCCTCAGGACGATCCTTCACTGCCTGAGGTGAACTTTCCCCATGTTGCCAGATGGAGAAAAGTTTATTGAGACAAATGGTGTGAAAGAACGAAGCCCTTATGAGGACAGGACACAGACAGAGCACATGCAACCCGCTTAAAGTGCTCTGTAAAAACCACTGACCATGCAGATGGTGGAAAACCGAGGCAGGAAAGACTGCGTCCTAAAGTTGTGGCTGTGATTAAGATAAAAGGATGTAAAATGATGAAACACGAAACACAATATGAGTGGAAGAGCACTGGACATTAATAAAGGAGAATTTCTGTGCAAATGTTTTGTATTTAGTTCCTAATTTGTTGATTTGTGCGGTTTTGTTGAGATTCAGTGATACAGCAGGTGATGGGTCAGAAAAGCAGTCCGATATCCAGTGCTTGGGATGGACGAAGGAAATTCGTAGCAAAGCGGATGTGTGCCATCAGCATAGCAAAGATATGATCACTGAGCTTTAGAAATGCAGTATATAAGAAAAGAAAGGTGGGCTGAGTACTGAATCTTGGGGAATTCCTTGGGGCTCTAGAGGCTGTTAGGAGATGAAGCTGAACTTCTCGCTTTCCCGTGGTGGGAATGATCCTCTGATGACAAGTAATTGTTTAAAAGGTTGTTTAAAATGTCTTGATGTGAGGATCGCCTGTTTGCTCTTATACTTTTTGTTTTTTGGCCAATGCTGTGTTTGAGATGGAAAATTGAACAATGGGTCATATCCAATCCCAACAGCAGGCAAGGAATTCAGACAAGTATAATGGGGAATTCTCACATTCTCTCTAATAACAACTCCCTGTGTCAGCCCCCTCTGACACCCGGCTCTATCCTGAGTGGCCTCCTGTTGAGTGTTTTCACTGTACTAACACTCAGACTAGCTTGTTGCAGGGTTTAATATCTGGGTTTAATATCTGTTAAAGATGAGCCAGTTGTGTTGGTGCTGAGAAAACCTGACCGTCCTTGGAGGCCTGAGAGGTCACCGCTCTTGACCCCGTCTTGCAGCACAACTCGTGAAAAGCGCAGGAACAGAGCGCCTCAGCGTCTCTTTCCTAGCGTTTGTGTGTTAAGTGAAGTGGCGTGAAAGACAGCAGCTGGTTAGTGAGTGTTTTCTGACGCTCTCCTGTTGATGCAGTTGACGTTGTTAATGCTACCTATGGGCGACGTCTGTCACTTCATTACCCAGGCACGAGCTCTAAAGGGCTATGTCTCTCTCTCTCTCTCTCTGTAAACTTTGTTTATTACAGGTGTGTGTTTGTGGTTTTCCCTCAGGTTCACGTGAAGATGGCAGATGAGGCCGTGTGTGTAGGTCCAGCCCCGACCAGTAAGAGCTACCTCAACATGGACGCCATCATGGATGCCATCCGAAACACAGGAGCACAAGCTGTACGTGTTTGTGTGTGTGTTCGCTGAATGAAACATAACTTGGCATTTCTCTGTATGTGGTTAATCTTTTTGATTAAATCTCTGTAATGAAACGATGTGTGTTTTCTCTCTCTCCCTCCCTCCCTCTCCCTCTCCCCACCCGTTTCGCCAGGTTCACCCGGGCTATGGTTTCCTCTCGGAGAATAAAGAGTTTGCTCGGAGGCTGGTGAGTAGTTTTCTCTCTATAACTCCCAGAGAAAGATGGAATAAAAGAAAGAATGAATGAAAGAGAGAGGGCTTAAGAGCCGAATATTCAAACGACCTTGTTATACAGTTGGGGTTAGAATGACCCACTTGTATGCTGATCTTAAGCGCACACACACACACACACACACTGTGTTTTTGTAATTAACACCTCACGGCCCCCTGCTGTAATTTAATTAAAGGTATGAGGGTTAAGGTGAGATGATGATTTGCAAGCCAAATAGCAGCAGAAAGGCCAAAAGGGTCAGTAGATGAAGTCGTTCATTCAGGAACACTTTACACCTTGATCGCTTATGTCCACTTTCTCACCATCGATTTCTACAGTCAGTCATTTACACATGTGTACTACTGACTTCAACATTCACAGTGGACTCAGTATTTAAAGTAAAACAGCTCGGATCAAATCATATGATGGTCTTTTATTTATTTATTTATTTATTTAAAATAAGCTGCCATGGCAACCGCTCCGACTCCTTGTGCCAACTTGATCTCTTTATTCTTCCATCTTGGGTTTTCAGTGTGCCAGGATTTGACACTTTCTAGTGAAATGCAGCAGCAACCACTGTAGCTATTTATTTATGTATGCATTTATTTATTTATTTATTTATTTTACATTTTGAATTCTCTTGCTGTCCTATTGATCCCAGAAATAACGCCTCTGTTCAATCAGTCGGGTTTACTACTGCGGATTCACACACACTCATGCGCGTGCTCCCTCTCACACACACACACACACACACACACACACACACACACACCACGCTGCGGGATGCTTCTCTGCAGTGCTCTGGAGGACGATGAGAATGAAAATGTAGAAAAGTGCCCTTGATCCATCACTTCTCAAATACACACACACACACAGATTGTCACATCATTTACACATTGATGTGTGGGGTGTGTGAGAATGATTTCTTAGTCACGTGTCTCTGAATCATTACTAAGATAGGTGAGTGTTTTTTTTTTTTACTTGACCAATGGCAGTGCAGTGTGATGATGATGTCATAGCAGCTGAACGTAGCGGGGTTCCTCGAAAAACTGCTTTGATCTCAATCTGGCTCAGGCAGGAGGCATGGCACGCACACACACACACACACACCCTTGGTCTCACCTTCATGCACAAAATACTAATGCTGCTTCCAGCTGCTTTTCTAATGACTTTACTCGAACATTTCATTAACTTTTTCACATCTTATCTTTTGAACAGTCTTTGATTTTACTCTCATTTCTATCGTAAAAAAAATTAAAAACAATGTCCAGTATTCAAAATGTTTGCTGTATGCTTAGTCGAACCCTGTAGATTAAAAGCAAGCAGCAGCTTAAACCCCAGCTGATCAGACCTGCTTTAGTGGGTGTGGCCTAATATGTTTATGTTCTTGCATGATTGACATGAGACCTGCAAGCTTAACTAAACACAGCAGCACAGGTGATGAACATCAGGAGGGTTACAACACAGATACACTCAGCCACAACATTCAGAAACTGTAGTAGAAAAATCAGCGCTGTGTTTCTGTAATCTTCAGACATTCCTCTGTTCTCTTCACTAACCTCGCTGTATCACACGCTATTTCCATCCACAAAATTTAACCCTGTATATATCAGTAAAGAGCTTAAACCCAGCGTGTATCCGCTTTCTGTGTTAATGTCTCTTCTCTAGGTTGATTCTAGTTTGTGCTTGATATCTGGGTTAGCTTTTGCTGTGTATTAACATTTGCTGCTAATTTTAGCTTTAGACTTTAACCCTAGCTTTCATTCTCTAAATTAGATTTCTCTCCTAGTTAACTTTTGTTCTGTAGGAAAGATTTTTCTCTTTAGGTTAACATTTTTTCTTTGTTAGCTTTTGTTTAGCTTTTGTTTTCCAGGTTAGCTTTTTTTTTTTTTTTTTTTTTTTTTTTTTTACCAGATTAGCTTTTGTTTTTCCAGGATATCTTTTGTTTACCAGGTTAGCTTTTTCACAAGGTTATCTTTTTTCACCAGCTTATCTTTTGTTTACCAGGTTAGCTTTTTTCACCAGGATAGCTTATGTTTATCAAGTTAGCTTTTTTCACCAGGTTAGCCAGGTTAACTTTTTTTCAACAGGTTAGCTTTTTTCACCAGGTTATCTTTTGTTTACCAGGTTAGCTTTTTTTCACCAGGTTAGCTTTTTTTCACCAGGTTAGCTTTTTTTCACCAGGTTAGCTTATGTTTACCAGGTTAGCTTTTTTCACCAGGTTAGCTTATGTTTACCAGGTTAGCTTTTTTTCACCAGGTTAGCTTTTTTTTCACCAGGTTAGCTTTTTTCACCAGGTTAGCTTTTTTTCACCAGGTTAGCTTATGTTTACCAGGTTAGCTTTTTTTCACCAGGTTAGCTTTTTTTCACCAGGTTAGCTTTTGTTTACCAGGTTAGCTTTTTTTCACCAGGTTAGCTTTTGCTGTCTAGGCTAGCCCTAGACTCGAGCTCTAGCTTTTGTTCTCTACATTAACGTTCTATAGGTTAGCTTTTCACTTACTGGGTGTGTATGTATTCCCTAGGTTAGCTTTCATGATCCCTAAAAACAGGCCAAGCTTCAGAAGAGACTAGATTTCTCTAATGAAGCTGTTGACACTGATTCATTGACACCGAAGGATCTAATGAATAAACCTGTGAAAACATTCCTACACAATTTTCTCTGAAACTCCTTTTTTTCTCTCTGTTTCTGTGCTGCGTGTTTGATGGCTTCCATTTCTGTAATCTACTCTCAAACCTCTGTACAGCATTCCTCAAATCCCCGTCCATACACACACAGATGAGTGGGCCGTCCACTGCCTGTGTGTGTGTGTGTGTGTGTGTGTGTGTGTGTGGAAATGAAGATGTCATTACATTAGCAGTTGAATAGTGGCACTCCCCCTTCCCATGCACATGCACATGCACACACACACATATGAATACAAGGTGAATGAGCCCCCTCATTGTGAATGGAAGCCCCCTCTGCCTGACAGTTAGTACACTTTTATGCAGTGCAAACGACGGGCCGAGGCCTCAGGCCAGAGCACGGCCACCCCAAAGGACCTGTTAGCATTCCCTCTATGGCCTCTTTACCATGGCAAAGGCACATCGCTTCTGAATAGAGCAGAGGAGATTGACTTTACTTCAAGTGGCCTTTCGAGGGATTAGGAAAGTGTGTGTGTGTGTGTGTGTGTGTGTGTGTGTGTGTGGTCATGTCCCTGTACTTTTAAACAAGATGTTGGAATGTTAGAGTTTATTTGTTTATTAATCACTTTACATTTTACACAAAATATGTATGTATACCAAAACAACATAAAATGATGTCATAGTTCTAACAAAAAATAATTTTTTAAAATGTTTTGTTTAAAATTAAAGACTTTTGTTGTTGAAATGAATGACAGGTTTTTTTTGCCTCCAATCTGTGGTCTTTCTGCCTCCATAAACTCCTTAATGAGAGAGAGATGCAGTTGCATGCACAAAAAAAAAAAGTTTGAACTCTCTCCATTTGTTCACTGGAGAAACTCAAAATATCCTCTATTTTTGCAAAGAAAAAAAACACATTAAAGTTCTCTCATGAGTGAAGACATCAGTGATATCTAATCATGTGGGCGTTTGAGGTTGGTGGATTTTTTTGGTGGATGATTATAAGTCCTGAAGTGTTTATTTGTGCAACACGTCACACTTTATCCATGATTATAGTTACATTCGATGTTCATGTTACAGCAGCTTTGAGTTCACTTTTTCTCTTGAAGTTAAATAGAGAAGAAAAAAACAAATGATTCCTAGTGATTTAGGCTTGTTTTAAGATTTGCACTTACTATTGATTAGACATCTGAGTAAAGTGAAAAACACACACACACACACACACACATGGAGGTGTGAAGGAGGGAGGGAGTGTGTGAGTGACAGCTGAATAGACAGAGATGCTTTATTAGATCTGATTAGTCGAGTCCTACAGAGAACTTTTAGTCAACAATGTGTTCGCAACTCAACTCAAGCTTCTCAGATCACCCCAGTAATGAGCAGAGACTGAGCCACTCTGCGCTTCACACTCATTCACCGTGTTCTTTCCTTTCTCTGTAGACTACACGTTACAGCGGAACGGTCCAAGTAACGTCTAATTAAATTTAATTTAAAAGCTTAAAAAAAATGATTGTTTATTGTAATTTAGAATTGTTCTCATCTTATCTAATGGGTTCAATCTTTTCATAATGGAAAAAATATTCTCCAAATATTTTACATTTTTTATTATTAACGAAGTGCTAAAGTTCATTATAAAATTAATTGATTTTCTAGGTTTGGAAAAAAAATATTTCAAATTTAAATATTTAAATGATCTGTTATTTATAGAATAGTAATGTTTTAAGGAGTTCCTTTTAAAAAAACAATTTTTTTTCTTTTTTTTTAAAAAAAAAGTAAAATAGTTTAATAAAACATCAAAAGCTTAATTTGAGAAAATTCGCTTTTTTTTTTGTTTCTAAATTAATTTTTTATTTTACAAATTATTCGACAGGTAGACATTTAATAGGTTAAAATATTTCATTTTTAATTATTTATTATTAGGGACTTTTTTCTTTTGTAGGTTTACATGTTGGATTGGTTCATGATGAATTTTTATTTTAATATTTTGTCATTCATCACTTCTAACAATTTCTACATTATAGAGAAAATAGAGAAACGTTCATGACCCTAATGTTTTTTCCCCCTCAGTAGTGGACACACATTGACTGTAATGTTAATGATTGTAGTTTATTATTGTTGGGAAGATGTTAGGTGTTGTTTTTTATTGAGCGGTGTGATAAATCAGGGTTAACTGTCAGTTTGGATCGATATTTTTCATGAATTACTGTCGTTATTGATGGTTTAATTATGTTTTGTGTGACAAATCCGGATTCCAAACTCTTGTGTTGTCGAAATCTCGTGTTACAGGATATTGTGATTCTGGATACAGATTCTGTTTCTCCGAATGCAGCTGTAACAGTAGATAAATATTTAGCAGGAGGATTTAGTCAACAGCTGGATTTTTCTCCTTTTTATTCCATCTACTTTTCCTCTTCTTTTTTCTCATGACACTAATTGCATTGTTTTGCAGAAGTCATGGGGTCAGATCTGTCTCCTAATTACAGACTCCTCTCTGTGCTGATGAGCGCCCCAGGCCTTTCTATCTGTAGTATATTAGCCAGGAAGCAATAATCTCCCGATTCTCGAACGGGACAAAGACTAAAAAGTGGATCCCATCTTCCCGTGCCGCGTGAGGGCCGGGGTTTTCGGGCAGCTCGCGTCCTCGGGCATCGCTCCAGGCTACGCTGAACCACACTACAAAGTCCAGAGCGTCAGGGTGCATTAGTGAGGAGGATTTAGTTTGTAATGATGAAGCAGTGGGGTACCTGCTGCATCCTTTTTTCTCCACCAACACTTTAGTTTGAAGTTGAATGAGCTTTTCCAAATGCTTACATTTTGTTTGTGAAGATTTGAAGGAAGCTTTTGTTTTAGTTAACCAGGTGTTTTATTTCCTCAAACAGGCGGCTGATGGAGTCACCTTCATCGGCCCTGACACGCACGCCATCCAGGCCATGGGGGACAAGATCGAGAGCAAACTCATCGCCAAGGCGGCCAAAGTCAACACCATTCCGGGCTATGACGGAGTCGTAAAGGTTTGATTTATACTTTAAGTCCAGTTGAATCCAGTCCACTATTTATACAGACTTACTTTTATCTCATTTATACATATCAGCAATTGATGGTTAAGAGCCTTGCTCAGCTTGATGGCCCTGGGATTCAAACTCATGACCTTCTAATCTGTAGTTCAACACCGTAACCACTAGGCTGCCACATCTGCATTCATCTGCCAAATGTCATAAATGTATAGAATCCAATCCAAAAATCTTTCTCAAAGCTTTCTCAGGCATGAAATGTGTGTAGAACACACTGCTGTTTAATGATCGTTAAGCTTACAGAACCTTTCGGAAACATTGAATATCATCCAGTAGAATTCATTCCCAAGACCTTTCTATTGTCAGCCTTACCCCAGATATGCTCCAGTATTTTCTCATCCAGTCGATGGACAATACACATTCACATTAAATTTTATTTCACATACACAATCTGAATATGAGTGGAAAGCAAGTGATCAAATATAGAAATACAGGGCAACACACACACACACACACACACACACACACACACACACACACACACACACGCACACACACAGTGATTCATTTGAAAAAAATAATCTGTTTTTATTCAATTCAAACTCAAATTCAACAAAAAAAACTGCCATCTTTAAGAAAATGAAACATGGCTAATTCACTAGTTTGCAAGCTTGCCAGGACTTGGCAAAATTTCTACACCAGTTCTTAAAAATCTTAGTGCATGAAAAGACCGGAAGATTCTGGCAAAATAAGTTTACTGTATTTTTGACTTGTTGCTGTGAGACTTAACCAATGTGTGGATGAACAATTAACTTTGGCAGCTGGTGTGACTCACGATGGGGCAGGTTTGAAGCACGGGACACATTCTGCTTTTAGCCAGATGTGCTGTAAATGTCTCACAGCTGTCTGTAGCTTGAATGAACTTTAATATTAATGTCTCAGTCGCCATGGTGATTTCTAACCAAAACTGAATCACCCGTGTGTGTGCGCGTGCGCGCGCGCGTGTGTGCGTGTGTGTGTGTGTGTGTGTGTGTGTGTGTGTGTGTGTGTGTGTGTGTGTGTGTGCGTGCGTGGGGTCTATTCATGTTATCTAGTATGTTTAATGCATTCAGCTCGTTAAATTTAGAGATACACTGAATTTGCTTTATTTTATAGCATTAAAAAGTTTCCTGTTATTTGAATAGAGTTTATCAATAGAATTATTGGCAAAAACAAATTAGTGTTTAAAAAGTGTATGGAACATGTTTGATCTAAGTAAATCATCTAAAGCAATGTTAGATGTCTGCAGATGACATGAGTGACTGTGCATGACAAAAAATATTCCACCTTTTAATGAGATGATGCAGGTGAAGAATTTGTCCGATTTGCACAATTCAAACCTGTAAAACTCCCAAAGCAACGTGTTCCTCTGCAGCTCTGCGTCTCGGCCTCTGCGTCCATCCCCCCTCTCTGTTCTAAATGTGCTTTAACGACCTCGTGTAGTGGCCGTTTTGACACTTCCTGGCCTTATTGGCTCCATAAAGGGGAGCTGCGGTGCTCAGCACGGCAGACAAAGACAGCAGGTCGGAGCGTCTATTACCATATGAGAGACAGCAGTAACGACCACTGTGCCATCAGCCAGATCGCTATCGAACCATCACACACACGCTAAAACACGACTCGTTTAGCTTAGGCCGTATCCACGCTGTGGGGTTTCTCACCTCACTCTGATTACATACTGTTTGTGGAAGGAGAATAAATGAGAGAGAGAGAGAGGGAGAGATAGAGAGAGGGAGGGAGAGAGAGAGAGAGGGAGGGAGAGAGAGAGGGAGAGAGAGATAACTTAACTGAAGCCTCCATAGAAGAAGGAAGGAAGGGAGGGAGGGAGGGAGGGAGAGAGAGAGGGAGAGAGAGAGGGAGTGAGAGAGAGAGGGAGAGAGGGAGTGAGAGAGAGAGGGAGAGAGGGAGTGAGAGAGAGAGAAAGATGATGAAACTTTCAAGAAATGACAAATAACATCCTAGGATATTTTTCCAAGGCAAGAAAATTTAGAAAACACAATAAAATGTTGCAACCAAGTTGTTCAGCTGAAGGAAGATGAGTGCAGATGATGAGTGCAAATGCCCAGAACATGCCCTCTGTTGGTTGTGATTAGAAACTGCATCACTTAATTAGTCAAAAGGAAACTGCTTATTAAAGCTGGACACAAGGCAGAGTTGTAACACGATTCTATTGACGATGCCCAACATTCACAACAATCATTTCAGGAGAGTTTGACCCTTTTATATATTTATAGATATTTAAAAAAATGCAGTTTTTACCTGTCTGTTTTTCGGAAAATTCCTGTCCACATGGATACGGATATGTACGAACAGTACAGAGGTGTCATAGACGTCTTCCAAAATGTCTCAAATTCTAGAATCCATATTAAATATTCACCTGAAGGATCCGTTCACTTTACTTTGGCTGTTGTTATTAACTATGTTGAAACCTTCTCTCCATTTTCTTAGATTATTGACACTGTTTTTTATCCATCCTTTTTTTATAATGATGTAATTAAAACCTTTTATTTTTGACTTTATTTTTTTAACTTATTATTATTATTATTATTATTATTTTTTTTTTTACAATTTTTTCTCATTAAATTCCCTCCATAAGTGTACAGGTTAGATTTTTCTGAATTGAAATGGACATGAAACTAATTAATACAATTCCTCAGACGCTCATATCATATCATGCAAACATTTTAATATAAATCCTTTTCTTCTATGATGAAATTTTTTTTTTTTTTTTGTAGAATGCAGACGAGGCGGTGAAGATTGCACAAGAAATCGGTATGTAACAGTTAAGCCCTTATGGATAACTAAAACATTTTGTATTGGAAAAGCCAGGTTCGTCTCCAACATGACTACAGATAACTTTGTGTCTACACAAAGAGAATGTGAGAATGGTGGATGAATTTAAATACTTGGGTTCAACTGTCCAAAGTAATGGAGAGTGTGGTAGAGAAGTGAAGCAAAAGGGAAAGTTTATAAGATCATGGTGAGATCAGCTATGTTTGTATGGCTTGGAGACCGGAGGCAGAGCTGAAGATGCTTTGGAGACAAAGCGAGTGAGAGTTGAGATACAGGGTTTATTGGAAGAAAAATGTATGGAGTATGGAGCCACCGCGCAAGAGAAGAAGAGGAAGGCCGAAGAGGACGTTTATGGGTGTGGTGAGAGAAGACATGCAGGTGGTCAGTGTGACAGCGGAAGATGCAGAGGACAGATCGAGATGGAGGAAAGTGATCCGCTGTGGCGTCCCATAACGGGGCAGCCGAAAACAGAAGAACAAGATTGTTGTTAAATTTTTTCCCTTGCTTTTCCACACTGGTTGACGGAACCTGAAACGATTTGTGTTCTCTTGGAATTTCAGTTTGGATGTTTCTTAGTGCTGTTTTAGCTATTCCTTGCAGAGCAGCTCACAACACACGATTCATTCCTGCAAAGATCAAATATGACAGTAAATATCAGAGCATCTACGATAGTGAAGGAGTCTCAGCCCCAAAATGTGTGCTGGGCTTGTAACTAAAAAGTAACACAGCTCACCATGTCGCCGAAAACTGTCCTTCTGGGACATCTTTCTTTAGCACAGTTTGGTATTGTTCATGCTCTTCACCTTGCTTATTTTTACGTTGTAATGGTTTTTTTTTTTTTGGATAAAGCAAACTGTTTGTTTGTTTATTTATTTATATGTTTATTTTTTAAATTATTTTTTTAATATATATTTTTTTATTCATTTGGTCTTTTTCAGGTTATCCGGTTATGATCAAAGCGTCTGCAGGTGGTGGAGGTAAAGGCATGAGGATCTCCTGGAACGATGAGGAGACCAGGTAAGGGATCAGTATACGCTTTTGTAAAAGTTTTTATAGAACTGCTGAGGATGGAAAGCTGATACTGATAAAGAGGCGACACAAAGGTGATAGTCAACAGTGCCAAGTTTTCATGTTGGAGTTTAGAAATTCACTTAAAATGTATTAAATATTTATGCCTAATTTATGACCAAATGGGAAAAGGAAAGTTCCTAAAAAAATGAATCAATTTAGATCGAAAAACTTCAAGCTTTTAGGGAATATAGGCGCTGACTTTTTAAAATAATTTTAAAATGATTAAATGCGCCATGAAAATAGACTAAATAATTGTGATTATAAAAATTATGTAAATAAAGTGATTGTTTTATTGACTGATTGCAGTTTGTTTGTATTTTCTTTAAATATTTTTTACTTAAAATATTTTATTTTTAAATTTTCTTTAAATATTTATATAAGAAACGTTTTATATTAGCTAACTATTTATATTTAGTCATTTATTTATGTTATTTCTGATTCCTCTCTGAGTACTCTAAAATTTTGCGTTAAATTTAAATTTATCGTTAAAAAAACACAAACATCTGGGTTATTAAGTAAAAAGTCATTAAAAGGGTTACTGGTTTAAAAGTGATAAGTTTTTTATTATTAGAAAAAAATACAT
This sequence comes from Tachysurus vachellii, assembly GCF_030014155.1. Classification (NCBI taxonomy): domain Eukaryota; kingdom Metazoa; phylum Chordata; class Actinopteri; order Siluriformes; family Bagridae; genus Tachysurus; species Tachysurus vachellii. The sequence goes on from NC_083483.1 coordinate 10,878,245, forward strand.
TTTGTTCTTATATGAATAAAAATGGGACCTTATATCTCTGTAACAAAAAAAAATGTGTGTGTGAACATGAATCAGTGGTTCATAGGTTAACTGTATCCCACAACGTATGAACATCCAGTAAAGATCTCTGTCATGTTTGCTGTTCCATAGAAGGGAATAATTACGTTTATACAGTCGGCTCCTATCAGACCTGTTGTTAGAAAAACCATGACACCTTCCTCTTCTATTCTGATGACTCTGGAGACAGTCTCTGATAAAACGCTTAGCAAATGAGGACACTTCTAATTGCGTTCCTTATCTCTGAGGTGAAGTCAGCTTTTGTTTGACTTGTAATTGGATTTTATCTCAAGCCAAGAAAGTGTGACAAAAGGTGAGAGTGAGGTGAGACTAAAGAGATTCTTAACTGATAAGAGGAAAGCTTTGATACGGCCACAGCGTCGACCCTTCCATCACCACTCCACCTGACCAATCAGAAGAGGTGTGAGGAAACCCAACCAATCCAGACTCTGTGTCTGCTCAGTCAAAATATCACTCCTTATTTATTATGATGTCATTTATTATTGCTTCAGATCAATAGAAAAGTCAGAGCAACGTCAAAACTTTCACTTGTGTTTTGTCTCCTTTAGGGAAGGGTTTCGTTTTTCCTCACAAGAAGCCGCGTCCAGTTTCGGGGACGATCGACTCCTTATTGAGAAGTACATCGATAACCCTAGACACATCGAGATCCAGGTGATCTTGTGATGAGAGTAAAGCTATTTCTGGTGGATCTCCTCCCCCTTGTTCTACTAAAGTCTGTTTAGTTTCTCAAATGTTTCCCTTCAGGTGATCAGCTGAGACTGAATTACTGCTTGTTTTCTTATTTAGGTTTGTAGTATCAAGTAATGGGTCTATATATATGTTTTCTGCCTCAAACCACATTGAGGTCTTCGTTAATGCCACACAAATGAGCTAGTGTATTTTAGTCCATGATTTAGCCTGATTTAGCCTCATCAATAAACAGGAATAATATTACACAGTGTAGCTGAGCACTGTATGTTATGGTGGCAGCCAATTTGGACATCTGTTCCTATCATTCATGTTTGCTATCATTCAGACGCCTTCCCAAAGTCCCTGCTGTTCATTTACAAAGTGAAAAAGCAACATGTGTACATTGTGTTAGAGGAAATGTGTTGATTTTTACACACTCAACTCACTCACTCACTCACTCACTCACTCAATTCACTCAATTCACTCAACTCACTCAACTCACTTACTCAATTCAGCTCATTCAGCTCACTCCACTTACTCAGCTCACTCACTCACTCACTCACTCACTCACTCACTTACTCACTCACCCAGCTCACTCACTTACTTTGTATTTAATCAAACTCTTTATCAGGTTTTTAATGTAGTGTGTGTGTGTGTGTGTGTGTGTGTGTGCACGAGCAGGTCTTGGCAGATAAGCATGGAAATGCCCTGTGGCTGAACGAGAGAGAGTGCTCCATCCAGAGACGCAACCAGAAAGTGGTGGAGGAGGCACCCAGGTGTGTGTGTGTGTGTGTGTGTGTGTGTGTGTGTGTGTGTGCGCGCGAGAGAGAGAGACATTTGGCTCGACACTTATTTTACTAGACACTCTCCAGTACTAATATTGACAGTAGTAGGGGAGGAGCCAGCTGCATTGTGTAATACTGATTGTTTGCACATATTGTATAACTTTAAACACCATGACAAATCCTAAAATATATATATGTTTATTCTGTGTGCATGTGTGTGTGTGTGTGTGTATGTGCACATGCAGCACATTTTTAGACTCGGCCACTCGGCGTGCGATGGGAGAACAGGCTGTGTCTCTGGCTAAAGCTGTAAAATACTCCTCAGCAGGCACTGTTGAGTTCTTGGTCGACTCCAAAAAGAACTTCTATTTTCTAGAGATGAACACACGCCTCCAGGTATGTTTCTGTCATCTGACTTTAAACTTAAACATGTACACACACTCAAAGAACTCCTATAGCTCCTCCTGAATCCAGACCTCTGGACCTATGGAGCATCTGTGTTTAAATAGAAACTGGGTTTAACTTGAATCATTAGTGAGAGACTTCAGAATAGTTTTGATAGGTGTGTATGCGCGTGTGTATGTGTGTGTGTGTGTGTGTGTGTTCTGTATCAGGTGGAACACCCCATTACTGAGTGCATCACAGGGTTAGACCTGGTGCAGCAGATGATCCGAGTTGCTAAAGGTTATGAGCTCAAGCACAAACAAGACGACATCCCTATTAATGGCTGGGCCATCGAGAGCAGAGTCTACGCTGAGGTAAACAAACATACCGCACCTCCATCCCTGGAACTGACAGATACGAAGTTCACGCCTCCTTCACTGGCGGTGACAGATATGTAGGCCATGCCTCCTTTACCGAGATTGTCTAATATATTGGCCACACTTCCTTAATTGGACATGACAAACATATTGGCCACACCTCCTTCAATGGTAATGACGGATACATTGGCCACGCCCCCTTCAATGGAAATTACTGATACATTGGTCACGCCTCATTCAATGATAATGACACATATATTGGCCACACCTCCTTCAATGATAATGACAGATACATTGGCCATGCCTCCTTCAATGATAATGACAATTACATTGGCCACGCCTCCTTCAATGATAATGATTTACATTGGTCACGCCTCCTTCAATGATAATGACAGATATATTGGCCTCTTTTTCAATGAATCTATTAAATCACCTTCCTCAGAGTTTTTATCTTATCCACACAATCCCGTATAGTGAAGTCTGTGCACTGATTTATATCATGTAGCATTACACCGTGCGTGTATGTGTGTGTTTCTTGTAGCTTAGGGTTAGCACTTAACACTTGTTATTGACTGAGACACAGTCTGACTGATTCTGTTTTCTTTTTCAGGATCCCTACAAATCATTCGGCCTTCCCTCCATTGGTCGACTCTCTCAGTACCAGGAGCCAGTAAACCTCGCCGGTGTGAGTATTCTGTTTATTAGCGACGTATACAGAACACTGCTAGCTACTATACCTTTACTGTACAACTGTACTGACCTCGGCCATATTATTAGGTACACAGGTTGCAGACATGCACTTAGCTTCTAAATATAGCTTTGTATTTTTCATATAACATTATAATAACATGCATGTCATGTATCAATCTTTTACTTAAGTTAAAAGTATAAAAGCTTTCATAGGCAGAACAAAATGAAACACTTCTGCCAGTTTTTTTGGTAAGAATGATTTTCTTTGTAATCACGTGCATACATCGATAAACAGAACTAACTTTATTAATATGAATCATTCCTTCGTATGAAACAACTCGCTCATCTTCTTAGAATTATTTTAATTACATAATTCATTGCATTAAATGCACATGCATTTGAAATAAAGATGACATTTAAATCTGAGAGTGTAAACTGTTTATAAAGTTACCGTACCCGTTACAGAGTCTCCTAATACACTGCATTTACTCGAGAGATTAAATGTTAAAATGTTTGTTAAATGCTCAGGTAAACAGTTTAGGACTAAGTACACTTGTGTACAGGTGGAAGAGTGAAGGTCGAGTGAAATTTTTGGAAACCGCAAAAGATCAACTGGATAATAAATTGGAGTAAAAGAAAAAAACTCATCATCTTCAAGAGCACTTGTGTCTTTTCAGGCTTTTAGCTTTCTCTGTGTGTGTGTGTGTGTGTGTGTGTGTGTGTGTGTGTATGTTTGGGCTGGTGTGTTTGGTCAGGATGCTTACGGTTCAGATGTGCTTTGAAGCCCAGACTGTGGGGGGTTCGCCTCTTTACAGCTTTCCTGCCTCAAAAGTAAACATGTAATTGATACCAGAGCTCAGGCCATCCTGTGTGTGTGTGTGTGTGTGTGTTTCATCTGTGTTTATACTCATTAACTACAAAAGTGCCCTATTAATATTTCTGAGTTTGAAGGTATTTATTGTGCACCCATGTGACAGACGCCTCTGCATCTTGTCGCAGGTACAGCAGAACATTTAACTCTCGTTAGTGTGAAGAAAGCAAATGTAGGCGAGGAGATTAACACTCATCTTCTGTCTTTTAATTTCAGTACACACAACACACACACACAGTTTACTAGCGTTGCATTGTGGTGCTGCAAGGCCTAAAATAGCACAGCTTTGGAATACGCTATTGTCCTTCTCATCTGTTTGTTGTTTTCGACAATAAAGGCCAAAATATGCATTTAAGAAGACTTTATTTAACCATATTGTATAAAACTGGACTTCCTCAGGATGTTGTAAAAGTCTTTGATCAGGACGTGGGTCTGTTCCGTCGCAGATAAATTCAGTCCCAGTCTCAGAGAGTGCTGATTGTGTTATATTTGGGTTGCATAACGCTGGCCTTCGTTGCATCATGGTATTCATTCAGGAGGCATGTTTCTGTTTTCGAGGCCACATTTGCACAACGCAACCACAAACTGCCTTCGTTACTGACATTGTGGCAGTCTGTAATTATCACACAGATTATCGTCTATCTGTTATCTTTATGCAGCAGCTCTTATTCACTCTGTTTCAAATTCAAAATCCACTCAAAGACATGAATAGTTTTACAATTAAAAAATACTCCCAAGTGGCCTAACAGGAAAGTTCCTATAATTGGAAGATATTAGCCATGCTGTCTGGGAGGGACGGAGGGAAGCTCTCTCTCCTGTCAATCATAACGACACTAACCAATCGCAGATGTCTGTGAGCTTGTGTATGTATCATAGAGCTGATTCACTGCTGTGCTACTCTGTGATGATGCAGTAGCTAAATTTAGGACACATGTGGAGGCAAGCACATGTAGCTGTTGTATGATAGAGAGTGCTGGCTGGTGGCTGGGAACTGGCACTGAGAAAATTCAGGAGAAAATGTGGGAGAACGCTCCAAAAAAAAAAACAACATATGCTGAATTTGTTTAAGAATAATTTTTACATGTCACAGAGATCAAAGCTTTTAAATCATTTACATCTGATATGCAAATGATCTAAGGATGACAGCGCGGCACATGAAAAGCATAAACCACACCTACTGATTATTAAGTTTGATTAATTAATTAATTATTTTTTTTATATTTTTGATAAATAAATCCATGAAAACATGACGATACAAATTGCTGTAACTGAAAGGTTTCTCGTGACAATCTGTAACAAACACAAGCTACATTATTAAACTATCATTATTGGGAACAGCCGAGTAAATTTTTAATTTGCATATTCATACATATTCATAGATCCTGGCAGTTTTCTAAAGGGAAAATATGTGAAGATTTTTAATGGATTTTATTTAAAAAAATATTCAGTCATTAAAATTGTAGTCATTAAAATGAGTAAAAGTATTTTCTACCGCTTTATCCGAACTATCTCGGGTCACGGGGAGCCTGTGCCTATCTCAGGCGTCATCGGGCATCAAGGCAGGATACACCCTGGACGGAGTGCCAACCCATCGCAGGGCACACACACACACTCTCATTCACTCACGGAATCACACACTACAGACAATTCTCCAGAGATGCCAATCAACCTACCATGCATGTCTTTGGACCGGGGGAGGAAACCGGAGTACCCGGAGGAAACCCCCGAGGCACGGGGAGAACATGCAAACTCCACACACACAAGGCGGAGGCGGGAATCGAACCCCCAACCCTGGAGGTGTGAGGCGAACGTGCTAACCACTAAGCCACCGTCCCCCCTAAAAGTAGCATGTTAAGGAAATAATATTAAATATATTTAAGAAATCTCAGGATTATCTTTTATTGGATCTTAAATTCTCACAGGGTAAATGATGCTGGTTTTTCTTCACCACTTCGATGTATATCTTTGTTATATATGTTAAACATAATGTGCTTTTTTTTTTTGCTTTTCCTCTCAAGGTGCGTGTGGACAGCGGCATTCAAGAAGGAAGTGACATCAGCATCTACTACGACCCAATGATCTCCAAAGTAAGAAGGTTTATTCAGTCTGTAGTGATTTTGATGAATTCTGACGCTGTGGATTTGAGGTTAAACTGTTGATGTGTGCGTGTAGTTGGTCACTTATGGAGCCACGAGAGCCGATGCACTTAAGAAAATGGAGGATGCGCTTGATCACTACGTCATCAGAGGTAACACACGTGGACATGGACACACACACACACGGACACACACACACAGACACACACAAGAACCTTTACTGTGTCACAACATGTATCAGTCACTCTATAACACAATAAAGAGATCTTTTACTTATAAATCTCTCTGTGTGTCTCTCTCTCTCTCTGTCTCTCTCTCTCTCTCTCTCTCTTTCTCTCTGTCTCTCTCTCTCTCTCTCTCTCTTTCTCTCTGTCTCTCTCTCTCTCTCTCTCTCTCTCTCTCTCTCTCTCTCTCTCTCTCTCTCTCCCTCTCTCTCTCTCTCTCTCTCTCTCTCTCTCTCTCTCTCTCTCTCTCTCTCTCTCTCTCTCTCTCTCTCTCTCTCTCTCTCTCTCTCCCTCTCAGGTGTGACCCATAACATTCCTCTTCTGAGGGAAATCATTGTTCACCCGCGTTTCATATCAGGCGACATCAGCACCAACTTCCTGCCTGAGGTTTACCCCGAGGGGTTCAAAGGCCACCCCTTGACGGCCAGTGAGAGGCGCGAGCTCCTGGCTGCAGCCTCTGCTCTCTATGTAGCCTCACAGCTCCGCTCACAAAGGTTTCTGGGACAGCAGAGGTTAGTGACAGGAAGTCAGTTAATAAAGAAGAGCTTCTTGATATTTTAATATTATTTAATTAGTTTCTAATTAAAGCTTTAAACCTTTCAAAGATCAGAACACAGCGCTGCACAGTTCTCCATTCTGATTGGTCAGGAGGTGATTGATGTGATATGATCACTGACAGGGTGGTGTGATGCGGCACAACAGGAAGTCGAGTTAATATTCCCATCCTGCCGCCGATTGTTTATAAATAACCATCTTTTTTTTTCTTTCATATAATTGTTTAGCAAATATAACTATTGTCTAATTTATTCAAGAACTACACATTGCAGTTTTTGTCCATTTATATTTACAGTTAATGTTGACTCTGTACAAGTCCCCATCTTCAGCTGATATGTTTGTGAAAACCTTCTGACCAATCAGAATCAGGAAATCAACAAAGCCTGACGTGTTAGGATCTATTATTTAATCGAGCAAAAGCTTTCTACACATCATCACTCTGGGTTGTGTTTTTCATGCATGGTCCATGACCCTAAACACCATTGTTTTGTGTGTTTTTTTTTTTTTGACTCCTGATCCCTTTAATAAGGATAAAAATGCGAACAATGACAACAGAAGGAAACGAACGATTTTCCAAGATTCTAACTCTCCTAATAGTTTCATTATTTTCTTTGAGATTTGTAGCACTGACCAAAAAAAACACACACTTCACCAAGCCATCTGTCCAAACATCTCTCCACTGCCTCCACTTTTTTGATCGCTTTCTAAAGTTATTCATGAGTGTGTGTGTGTGTGTGGGGCAGTAGAGTGGCTCACTTTGTAGTGACTGCAGCCCACCATAGTGGAAAAAACTGTCCCACTAATTGATTTACTTTAGATCTTGTAACAGAGGAGCTGTCAATCAAACCCTGTCCTCTGTGTCTGCAGGGTGTGTGTGTGTGTGTGTGTTTTGTGGCTCTACATGTGCCCAGCATCAGTAAGGTTGCTGTTCTGTAAGCAGGAAGTCAGGGAGGAAGGATTAGGCAGGGGACAGACACTGTTTTTTTGTACGCCGCTCCTTTTGTAATTCAGTTAATCAAGCGAAAGTTTTTCTTGCATCTTATGTCTCATTTCTGAGCTGACCAAAGCTTACTCCAAAATTATGGGCACCCTTCATTTAAATGCTGAATATTTTGAGTGTAAACAAATGATCCGGTGTTTAGTTTTACTTTAACAATGTACAAAACAGTTATATTAACAATGTAATGTAATGTTCCCCAGTGAGCAGAGCCTTGCGCGTCTTCCTGTAATGTGTACAACATGAAGCTTGGATGTTTGGAGAGACTTTTTTGAGGATATTGAGGTTTTTTTAAATTCAGAAGATACGCTGAGGGGTGCCAATATTTTTAATTATATCTTATGCTCAATCTAAAATTCTTCATTTTATGTAAGTAAAATTGACGTGATAAAGCAACAAAATCTTATAGTGAGACTTTGATATGTATGTGTTACGCAGTACACTGTTTTCTGTTAGCTCTTAAAAACAACAGTAACGGTTTATAATAATGTTTATCTCTGTGCTAGTGTTTGTGTCAGAAGTGTTAGTGTGTTTATGATGTGTGTGTGTGTGTGTGTGGGTTTGGCAGAGTCTCCAACACCACTCAGGAGAGGAAGAGCTGGGAGCTGTGTGTGGAGCTGGACAAAGAAGCTCACATGTTGTGTGTGACTCGCTCTGGATCCAACTACACAGTGAGTGTCATAACTGGGCTACATATAGTCATGCTCTCAAACAGTAGCTGTTTATTTATCCTTTATAGCACAACACTGTCGTGGTGTTACAACAGCGTTTACGTGTCCTTTTAAAACGTATGTAGTTGATCAAGTTGTTGTCATGGCAACAAAATGACACCCTCTCCCCAGTCCATTTCTCACCTATTGGATCCAGTCGCAGCCTCGCGCTTTGTTTCTTAATTTTTTTCCCTAATTTGTAGTTTCTTGTTTTGAACCCTTAGTCTGTTCTTTTCTGTTCTGTTCTGTTCGATCAGCTGAAGAAGGAATAACAAAGCGGCAGTGTGTGAGAGGGAGCACTAAGAGCTCGGCCTGTCACTCAGTCACTGTGTGTTTGTACACCTGTGGACGTTCTCTCTGGGATGCCTTCAGGGGTCCATAAGGATCAGGGTGCTCACAGGACCTGTGCCGATCTGGGATCATTGCCCCTTCGTCCGTGTAATCAGATTAAGCAGGGTTTAAAGGCAGACTCTGATCCTAGATCAGCTCTTCACAGTTGACCCATAGAAATGTCATTTCCGTTGAGGCCTATCATTTCTCCCAGCTGTGGACCGACGCTCCTGTGCTCACGTCCATCAAAGTGGAGTGAAAAAGGTCTGATCTGGGGCCAGTTCTTTGCCTTGTCAATTATACAAACTTACAAGTATAGTATATATGATGAGGGCTTAAAGAATTTTTCTTTTATTTAATTCATTTTACAATTGATTTAGGAGCACAGATTGTTTGTTGGTATTTTTTACATCATGTTCTCGTAGTTCTGCTCATCAGTATCATAGTCAGTTACCGTTGAAGCGAACAATAAATCAGTTGATGTGCTCAATCACACAGTGCTGAATATCGTAATCGAGCGAAAAGAATACCGCGAGTCTGAGGAGACCCGATCCCAGCTCACCTCCGTCCTCCTGAGACGTGTAACGTTCAGTGGAGCTGTAATGTTCGCCGCAGGACGCCACTTCAAACTCGGACCCCCTGCTTCTGAAGGCTCGGGGGTCTTGAGGGGTTTAGATGGCCACTGACAGGGAAAGATCTGTACTCTTGTTTAGACAAGTGGTTCTGGGTTGAAAGTGAGCCCTCCTCCTCTTCTGTTACTGTTTTCAAGTTTGCTTTGTGTGTGTGAGAAGGTGCAGATGGGACGGGATTGGGTTTAAACCAGAGCTTGGGGTTTTTATTCTTTTCTTAAAGGCATCAGGTGGACTGGGGAGAATGTGCTCGTGTTCCAGATGTCTATCATTCATTCATTCTTTTGTAGCACGTATACACACACACACACACACACACACACACAAATGGTCTGTCAGAATAAATGTATTATTATGTACTGCAGCTACACAAAATGTTACATTAATAAACCAGCGAGTGAGCAGCAGTTCTGTGTGATGAAATACTCTGGTAATGAGCGAGTTCAGAGACAAGACTATGGTAACTCAATTAATCAACTGCGATGAGCAGAAAATTATCTCAAAATGCAAATAAATGCCCACATTTTAAGACTTATCTGTTATAGCCACTGACGATATGATCAGGTTTCTCTCCTGTAAGCTAAGAGCAGGAATCTGAGGCCACAGTGAGCACAGGACAGCTGAAGCTTAATGGTGGAAAATGTTGTCTTTGAATTTTCTGTCCTGTTACAGTCTAGTTTATTTGCTGTAGGTACATTTTTTTGACTAAATTATGATGTAAATCCTAGTGATTTGCTCAAGAAAGTTAAAAAGGTTCCTCTTCAGTGGTTTGTGGTTTAAGTGACATGAACACAGTGTCGCTTTACTGCTGCTGTTTGTTCTGTCTGTGTCTCATCAGGCTCAAATACATCTGAATGCTAAAACTGTTAATCCACACACACACACACTTTACTGTTGATGCGGATACTGAATTTCATTCTAGTACCACATGCTGACCCCTATTGCTCCCTGTCTCTGTGTGTGTGTGTGTGTGTGTGTGTGTGTGTGTGTGTGTGTGTGTGTGCGCATGTGTAGGTTGAGATTGATGGAGAGAAAGTGGATGTGTCTGGAGAGTGGAATCTGGCCTCTACACTTCTTCCCCTCACCATTAACAACACCCACAGAGTTCTGCAGGTGAACACACACACCCACACACCCACACACGCTTCCATCATAAATGTATACATGCTTTCCATTTGTGATATCCTTAATGGTGTGTGTCTGTGTGTGAGATTTCTGACTGTCTGTTTCTTTCAGTGTCTGTCGCGTAGCGCTGCAGGCGAGATCACACTGCAGTATCTCGGCACGTCGGTAAGTTCAGCTGATTAATATCTTTATGGTTATGAAATATGATTATGATTTATGAATATGATTATGAAAATAAACACTACTGTAGGTCACAGGTTCCCAGGTCTGGTCCTTGTGGAACCAGCAGTCCATTAGAACCCTCAGAAACATGACTAAATTATTGATAAGTAAGGAATAAAACATGACAGGACATGTCGTTAGAGGAAAGTCATCCACGATGGGATTATACCAAAGTGTTATTATAATTGAGCTGCTGACCAATCAGATTTAAGAATTCAAGACAGACTGGAACGTTCAGTATGTCTTATAACAGCATCTCCATTTGAGCGTTAACCTTAGTTATGACGATCAAATATTTAATTGAAGACCCGTGCTTTGTTAATATAGGTATGTCACAGTGGTTTCTATAGTAACAGCTCATATGAAAGGACTTGTATGGTGGACTGTTGGTATTTATCCATGTAATCTGACTGTAAGTTGATGCTTGTGACATTTATGGAAGGAATCAGCAGTACAAGCACGTTGGAGAGCGTTCAGGACGAGGTCTCTGTTGTAGGATGTGTATTGTGTGTCTTACTGGGGTGTGTATCCTGTCCTCATACACACACATACATAACTGTCATACACTCAACACCCTGTACACAGTACACACAGCTCCTCAGCTAGTCCAGGTGTCCACAACACTTCCACAAATCCCCCATGCCACCCGTGATGCCCCGCTCCGATCTGAAACAAACAATAACCGGCATCGTGTTGAAGCGGCCTGAAGCCTAAACAAACAAACAGCGTTAAAAACACTGCACTGTGCAGGAAGAACCTAGAGGTGCTGCGCATGTGTGCGCTCAGCATGTGGGACACTCTTTAAAGACGCTGCTAGTGGTAAGCGACTCTGGTCAAAGCTCTAGCGTGCTAAATGCTACCACAGGAGCGGCTTCCGGTCATTCTGTGCGGTCTGAGGTCACTCGGGCCGCACTTGTTGCCTTCTGTCCGGTTCTCCGGCGGGACAGCGGGAGCCTGCTGAGAATTTAACAGTTTTTAAGGTTTCCTCTCGTCACACATGGGACTTCCACTCCCACTCAGGTGCCCGTGTGACCCCTACAAGAATGGAAACGGTTGTAAAAGTAGGCCAGTGCTAGAAAAATGACAAAATGATACTTCCTTTGTGCTTTTAGGGGCCAGTAAGGATGTTTTTGGCAAAATGAGTTGAATACTGTATCAATTCTGAGAAAGATCAGATCAGTTCTTGGATTTGAAGATGTGTGGAACTGTAACTAAACCAATGTGCTGTGGTGTTCACTGTAATCACACGGGACACAGAGATCAGGCTATTGGGATTATTTCTGAGACCATCCTGGTTTCTTCATTACCAATGATTAACTCCGTTGCTACTCAGAGTGTAGCATGTAGTAATATTTCTGAATACAAAATAATTCCGAATGTAAGACACGAACCATCTTCTGTCAATCTTCAGATGTGTGACACGTGATCCTGATCTCAAACTGATTCACTAATAGTGATGATGAACTGCTGCTGTAGTGCAGGAACCGTGACCCAGCGGTCATGTGGAGGTCTAACTTTATGACCTTGCGTGACCTGTCATACAGGACGATACAAGACTTCCTCGGTTAAGTTTGTGGAGAATAGGGCACTTCCCTCCTCACACGACCCTTCCGGATGTTTCTCCACGAGCTGTGATTAACGAGAAAGTGTCAAACTCAGCTAAATTTAGTCTCATTAGAGGATGACATCATTGTTAGTGGAGCCTGGGAGTGGAGCCTCTCTATACACACACACACACACACACACACACTCACACACACATACTCTCACACTTACACACACACTTTCACACATAAACACACACACATACTCTCACACTTACACACACACACACTTTCACACATACACACACACACTCTCACACTCACACTTTCACACATCCACACACACTTTCACACACACACACAAACACTAACGAACACACACATACACACACACACATACACATACTCTCTGTCACACACACACACACACACACACTCTCTCTCTCTCACACACGCTCACACACACATACACACACTCTCTCACACATGCGCACACACACTCTCTCTCACACACACACACTCTCTCTCTCTCTCTCTCTCTCACACACACGCACACACAGACACACACACACACAGGGTCAGCAAAGTGTATTAAAGGCTTTCAGATATAGAGCTTGTGTTCTCTGTTTAGGGTCATTTCCATTCACCTGATAGGAAACTTTAGACAATTCTAAAAAGATCCTCAAAAGTTTTAGCTGTGATGTGGTAACAGGTGCTGAGAACAGATTTTTTAAGAGCAAGTGATAACTCAGAGAGTGTGTATTTGTCTCTCTATTTCTTCTGTCACTGCGGTTTTCCTGACATCATCTGTTTGCTCATCATCAAACTCTTCACTTATGAGTAGCTGATGGAAGTGTGGCTTAAACAAAAATTAGAACAAAATAAAATTCTGTTTACCCGTCTGTCTATCTGTCCGTCCGTCTATCTTTACGACAACCAAAAAAATATAAAAAGCCACAGAAGACTTGCACTTTTGACCTCACCCAAAAAATGTAATTATCTGAATATGTAAATTAGACACCCATCACAATCCAATGGCAACCTGCTTCTATAGGAACTTGATTTGCATACTGTAACCTGATCTGCTCTTATATTTGAGGCCACTGTAGCAGTAAAAGAAGTGAATCTTACAGAAACAGGCTTCTGATGGGTTTTATGTTTGAATGAATAAAAAACATGTAAACAGTTAAATAATTGCTTAATTAAAAAAAGTGGGCATTAAGTACTGAAATCCTGATCTGAAAAATGAGCATGGGGAAGTATCATATTCTACATATAAATTAGTAGAATGTGGATATTTGGATATATTAATATTTACTTTATGATGTCATAACTCTAACTCGCCTTGTTTAATGCTCTCTCTCTCTCTCTGTTAAAATAGGGATCAGTATTTGGCAGGATAGGGATAGGGATAGGGATCAGCATTTGGCAGGGTGTAGATAAATAGGGATCCGTATTTGGCAGGATGAAGATAAAAAGGCCGTATTTGGCAGGGTGTGGATAGGGATTAGTATTTGGCAGGATGTAGATAAATGGGGATTAGTATTTGGCAGGATGTAGATAAATGGGGATTAGTATTTGGCAGGATGTAGATAAATGGGGATCCATATTTGGCAGGATGTAGATAAATGGGGATCAGTATTTGGCAGGATGTAGATAAAAAGGGATCAGTATTTGGCAGGATGAAGAAAAAAAGGCCGTATTTGGCAGGGTGTGGATAGGGATTAGTATTTGGCAGGATGTAGATAAATGGGGATTAGTATTTGGCAGGATGTAGATAAATAGGGATCAGTATTTGGCAGGATCTAGATAAATAGGGATCAGTATTTGGCAGGATGTAGATATATAGGGATCAGTATTTGGCAGGATGTAGATATATAGGGATCAGTATTTGGCAGGATGTAGATAAATAGGGATCCGTATTTGGCAGGATGTAGATAAATGGGGATCAGTATTTGGCAGGATGTAGATAAAAAGGCCGTATTTGGCAGGGTGTGGATAGGGATTAGTATTTGGCAGGATGTAGATAAATGGGGATTAGTATTTGGCAGGATGTAGATAAATAGGGATCCGTATTTGGCAGGATGTAGATAAATGGGGATCAGTATTTGGCAGGATGTAGATAAAAAGGCCGTATTTGGCAGGGTGTGGATAGGGATTAGTATTTGGCAGGATGTAGATAAATGGGGATTAGTATTTGGCAGGATGTAGATAAATGGGGATTAGTATTTGGCAGGATGTAGATAAATGGGGATCCATATTTGGCAGGATGTAGATAAATGGGGATCAGTATTTGGCAGGATGTAGATAAAAAGGGATCAGTATTTGGCAGGATGAAGAAAAAAAGGCCGTATTTGGCAGGGTGTGGATAGGGATTAGTATTTGGCAGGATGTAGATAAATGGGGATTAGTATTTGGCAGGATGTAGATAAATGGGGATTAGTATTTGGCAGGATGTAGATAAATAGGGATCAGTATTTGGCAGGATGTAGATATATAGGGATCAGTATTTGGCAGGATGTAGATATATAGGGATCCGTATTTGGCAGGATGTAGGTGGAAAGGGATCAGTATTTGGCAAGATGTAGGTGGATAGGGATCAGTATTTGGCAGGATGTAGATATAAAGGGATCCGTATTTGGCAGGATGTAGATAAATAGGGATCAGTATTTGGCAGGATGTAGATCAATAGGGATCAGTATTTGGCAGGATGTAGATAAATAGGGATCAGTATTTGGCAGGATGTAGATCAATAGGGATCCATATTTGGCAGGATGTAGATAAATAGGGATCAGTATTTGGCAGGATGTAGATCAATAGGGATCCATATTTGGCAGGATGTAGATCAATAGGGATCAGTATTTGGCAGGATGTAGATCAATAGGGATCAGTATTTGGCAGGATGTAGATCAATAGGGATCAGTATTTGGCAGGATGTAGATAAATAGGGATCCGTATTTGGCAGGATGTAGGTGGATAGGGATCAGTATTTGGCAGGATGTAGATAAATAGGGATCAGTATTTGGCAGGATGTAGATAAATAGGGATCCGTATTTGGCAGGATGTAGGTGGAAAGGGATCAGTATTTGGCAGGATGTAGGTGGATAGGGATCAGTATTTGGCAGGATGTAGATAAATAGGGATGAGTATTTGGCAGGATGTAGATAAAAAGGGATTTGTATTTGGCAGGGTGTGGATAGGGATCAGTATTTGGCAGGATGTAGATAAATAGGGATCAGTATTTGGCAGGATGTAGGTGGATAGGGATCAGTATTTGGCAGGATGTAGATAAATAGGGATCCGTATTTGGCAGGATGTAGGTGGAAAGGGATCAGTATTTGGCAGGATGTAGATAAATAGGGATCCGTATTTGGCAGGATGTAGGTGGATAGGGATCAGTATTTGGCAGGATGTAGATAAAAAGGGATTTGTATTTGGCAGGATGTAGGTGGATAGGGATCAGTATTTGGCAGGATGTAGATAAATGGGGATCAGTATTTGGCAGGATGTAGATAAAAAGGGATCAGTATTTGGCAGGATGTAGATAAATAGGGATCAGTATTTGGCAGGATGTAGATCAATAGGGATCCATATTTGGCAGGATGTAGATAAATAGGGATCAGTATTTGGCAGGATGTAGATCAATAGGGATCCATATTTGGCAGGATGTAGATCAATAGGGATCAGTATTTGGCAGGATGTAGATCAATAGGGATCAGTATTTGGCAGGATGTAGATCAATAGGGATCAGTATTTGGCAGGATGTAGATAAATAGGGATCCGTATTTGGCAGGATGTAGGTGGATAGGGATCAGTATTTGGCAGGATGTAGATAAATAGGGATCAGTATTTGGCAGGATGTAGATAAATAGGGATCCGTATTTGGCAGGATGTAGGTGGAAAGGGATCAGTATTTGGCAGGATGTAGGTGGATAGGGATCAGTATTTGGCAGGATGTAGATAAATAGGGATGAGTATTTGGCAGGATGTAGATAAAAAGGGATTTGTATTTGGCAGGGTGTGGATAGGGATCAGTATTTGGCAGGATGTAGATAAATAGGGATCAGTATTTGGCAGGATGTAGGTGGATAGGGATCAGTATTTGGCAGGATGTAGATAAATAGGGATCCGTATTTGGCAGGATGTAGGTGGAAAGGGATCAGTATTTGGCAGGATGTAGGTGGATAGGGATCAGTATTTGGCAGGATGTAGATAAAAAGGGATTTGTATTTGGCAGGATGTAGGTGGATAGGGATCAGTATTTGGCAGGATGTAGATAAATGGGGATCAGTATTTGGCAGGATGTAGATAAAAAGGGATCAGTATTTGGCAGGATGTAGATAAATAGGGATCAGTATTTGGCAGGATGTAGATAAAAAGGGATCCGTATTTGGCAGGATGTAGATAAATAGGGATCAGTATTTGGCAGGATGTAGATAAAAAGGGATTTGTATTTGGCAGGGTGTGGATAGGGATCAGTATTTGGCAGGATGTAGATAAAAAGGGATCCGTATTTGGCAGGATGTAGATAAAAAGGCCGTATTTGGCAGGGTGTGGACAGGGATCAGTATTTGGCAGGATGTAGATAAATAGGGATCAGTATTTGGCAGGATGTAGGTGGAAAGGGATCAGTATTTGGCAGGATGTAGGTGGATAGGGATCAGTATTTGGCAGGATGTAGATAAATAGGGATCAGTATTTGGCAGGATGTAGATTAATAGGGATGAGTATTTGGCAGGATGTAGGTGGATAGGGATCAGTATTTGGCAGGATGTAGAAAAAAAGGGATTTGTATTTGGCAGGGTGTGGATAGGGATCAGTATTTGGCAGGATGTAGGTGGATAGGGATCGGTATTTGGCAGGATGTAGATAAATAGGGATGAGTATTTGGCAGGATGTAGATAAAAAGGGATCCGTATTTGGCAGGATGTAGGTGGATAGGGATCCGTATTTGGCAGGATGTAGATAAATGGGGATCAGTATTTGGCAGGATGTAGGTGGATAGGGATCAGTATTTGGCAGGATGTAGATAAATGGGGATCAGTATTTGGCAGGATGTAGATAAAAAGGGATCAGTATTTGGCAGGATGTAGATAAATAGGGATCAGTATTTGGCAGGATGTAGATAAATAGGGATCAGTATTTGGCAGGATGTAGATAAATAGGGATCCGTATTTGGCAGGATGTAGGTGGAAAGGGATCAGTATTTGGCAGGATGTAGGTGGATAGGGATCAGTATTTGGCAGGATGTAGATAAAAAGGGATTTGTATTTGGCAGAATGTAGATAAATGGGGATCAGTATTTGGCAGGATGTAGATAAAAAGGGATCAGTATTTGGCAGGATGTAGATAAATAGGGATCAGTATTTGGCAGGATGTAGATAAATAGGGATCCGTATTTGGCAGGATAATATTTGTAGATAAAAAGGGATCCGTATTTGGCAGGATGTAGATAAAAAGGCCGTATTTGGCAGGGTGTGGATAGGGATCAGTATTTGGCAGGATGTAGGTGGATACGGATCAGTATTTGGCAGGATGTAGATAAATAGGGATCAGTATTTGGCAGGATGTAGATAAAAAGGGATTTGTATTTGGCAGGATGTGGATAGGGATCAGTATTTGGCAGGATGTAGATAAAAAGGGATCCGTATTTGGCAGGATGTAGATAAAAAGGGATTTGTATTTGGCAGGGTGTGGATAGGGATCAGTATTTGGCAGGATGTAGATAAAAAGGGATCCGTATTTGGCAGGATGTAGATAAAAAGGCCGTATTTGGCAGGGTGTGGACAGGGATCAGTATTTGGCAGGATGTAGATAAATAGGGATCAGTATTTGGCAGGATGTAGATAAATAGGGATCCGTATTTGGCAGGATGTAGGTGGAAAGGGATCAGTATTTGGCAGGATGTAGGTGGATAGGGATCAGTATTTGGCAGGATGTAGATAAATAGGGATCAGTATTTGGCAGGATGTAGATAAATAGGGATGAGTATTTGGCAGGATGTAGGTGGATAGGGATCAGTATTTGGCAGGATGTAGATAAAAAGGGATCAGTATTTGGCAGGATGTAGATAAATAGGGATCAGTATTTGGCAGGATGTAGATAAATGGGGATCCATATTTGGCAGGATGTAGATAAAAAGGGATCCGTATTTGGCAGGATGTAGATAAAAAGGCCGTATTTGGCAGGGTGTGGATAGGGATCAGTATTTGGCAGGATGTAGGTGGATAGGGATCAGTATTTGGCAGGATGTAGATAAATGGGGATCAGTATTTGGCAGGATGTAGATAAATAGGGATCCATATTTGGCAGGATGTAGATAAATAGGGATTTGTATTTGGCAGGATGTAGATAAAAAGGCCGTATTTGGCAGGGTGTAGATAAATAGGGATCAGTATTTGGCAAGATGTAGATAAATGGGGATCAGTATTTGGCAGGATGTAGATAAAAAGGGATTTGTATTTGGCAGGATGTAGGTGGATAGGGATCAGTATTTGGCAGGATGTAGATAAATGGGGATCAGTATTTGGCAGGATGTAGATAAAAAGGGATCAGTATTTGGCAGGATGTAGATAAATAGGGATCAGTATTTGGCAGGATGTAGGTGGATAGGGATCAGTATTTGGCAGGATGTAGATAAATAGGGATGAGTATTTGGCAGGATGTAGATAAAAAGGGATCCGTATTTGGCAGGATGTAGGTGGATAGGGATCAGTATTTGGCAGGATGTAGATAAATGGGGATCAGTATTTGGCAGGATGTAGGTGGATAGGGATCAGTATTTGGCAGGATGTAGATAAATGGGGATCAGTATTTGGCAGGATGTAGATAAAAAGGGATCAGTATTTGGCAGGATGTAGATAAATAGGGATCAGTATTTGGCAGGATGTAGATAAATAGGGATCAGTATTTGGCAGGATGTAGGTGGAAAGGGATCAGTATTTGGCAGGATGTAGGTGGATAGGGATCAGTATTTGGCAGGATGTAGATAAAAAGGGATTTGTATTTGGCAGGATGTAGATAAATAGGGATCAGTATTTGGCAGGATGTAGGTGGATAGGGATCAGTATTTGGCAGGATGTAGATAAATGGGGATCAGTATTTGGCAGGATGTAGATAAAAAGGGATCAGTATTTGGCAGGATGTAGATAAAAAGGCCGTATTTGGCAGGGTGTGGATAGGGATCAGTATTTGGCAGGATGTAGGTGGATAGGGATCAGTATTTGGCAGGATGTAGATAAATAGGGATCAGTATTTGGCAGGATGTAGATCAATAGGGATCAGTATTTGGCAGGATGTAGATAAAAAGGGATTTGTATTTGGCAGGATAATATTTGTAGATAAAAAGGGATCCGTATTTGGCAGGATGTAGATAAAAAGGCCGTATTTGGCAGGGTGTGGATAGGGATCAGTATTTGGCAGGATGTAGGTGGATAGGGATCAGTATTTGGCAGGATGTAGGTGGATAGGGATCAGTATTTGGCAGGATGTAGGTGGATAGGGATCAGTATTTGGCAGGATGTAGATAAATAGGGATCAGTATTTGGCAGGATGTAGATAAATGGGGATCTGTATTTGGCAGGATGTAGATAAATAGGGATCTGTATTTGGCAGGATGTAGATAAATAGGGATCCGTATTTGGCAGGATGTAGATAAAAAGGGATCCGTATTTGGCAGGATGTAGATAAAAAGGCCGTATTTGGAAGGGTGTGGATAGGGATCAGTATTTGGCAGGATGTAGATAAATATGGATCAGTATTTGGCAGGATGTAGATAAAAAGGGATCAGTATTTGGCAGGATGTAGATAAAAAGGCCGTATTTGGAAGGGTGTGGATATGGATCAGTATTTGGCAGGATGTAGATAAATAGGGATCAGTATTTGGCAGGATGTAGATAAAAAGGGATTTGTATTTGGCAGGGTGTGGATAGGGATCAGTATTTGGCAGGATGTAGATAAAAAGGGATCCGTATTTGGCAGGATGTAGATAAAAAGGCCGTATTTGGCAGGGTGTGGACAGGGATCAGTATTTGGCAGGATGTAGATAAATAGGGATCAGTATTTGGCAGGATGTAGATAAATAGGGATCAGTATTTGGCAGGATGTAGGTGGATAGGGATCAGTATTTGGCTGGATGTAGATAAATAGGGATCAGTATTTGGCAGGATGTAGATAAATTGGGATCCATATTTGGCAGGATGTAGATAAATAGGGATTTGTATTTGGCAGGATGTAGATAAAAAGGCCGTATTTTGCAGGATGTAGATAAATAGGGATCAGTATTTGGCAGGATGTAGATAAATAGGGATCAGTATTTGGCAGGATGTAGGTGGATAGGGATCAGTATTTGGCAGGATGTAGATAAATAGGGATCAGTATTTGGCAGGATGTAGATAAATAGGGATCCGTATTTGGCAGGATGTAGATAAAAAGGCCGTATTTGGCAGGGTGTGGATAGGGATCAGTATTTGGCAGGATGTAGATAAAAAGGGATTTGTATTTGGCAGGGTGTGGATAGGGATCAGTATTTGGCAGGATGTAGATAAATAGGGATCCATATTTGGCAGGATGTAGATAAATAGGGATTTGTATTTGGCAGGATGTAGATAAAAAGGCCGTATTTGGCAGGGTGTAGATAAATAGGGATCAGTATTTGGCAAGATGTAGATAAATGGGGATCAGTATTTGGCAGGATGTAGATAAATAGGGATCAGTATTTGGCAAGATGTAGATAAATGGGGATCAGTATTTGGCAGGATGTAGATAAATGGGGATCAGTATTTGGCAGGATGTAGATAAATAGGGATCAGTATTTGGCAGGATGTAGATAAATAGGGATCCATATTTGGCAGGATGTAGATAAAAAGGGATCCGTATTTGGCAGGATGTAGATAAAAAGGCCGTATTTGGCAGGGTGTGGATAGGGATCAGTATTTGGCAGGATGTAGATAAATGGGGATCAGTATTTGGCAGGATGTAGATTAAAAGGGATCCGTATTTGGCAGGATGTAGATAAAAAGGCCGTATTTGGCAGGGTGTGGACAGGGATCAGTATTTGGCAGGATGTAGATAAATAGGGATCAGTATTTGGCAGGATGTAGATAAATAGGGATCAGTATTTGGCAGGATGTAGATAAATAGGGATCTGTATTTGGCAGGATGAAGATAAAAAGGTATTTGTATTTGGCAGGATGTAGATAAAAAGGCCGTATTTGGCAGGGTGTAGATAAATAGGGATCAGTATTTTGCAGGATGTAGATAAATAGGGATCAGTATTTGGCAGGATGTAGGTTGATAGGGATCAGTAATTTGCAGGATGTAGATAAATAGGGATCAGTATTTGGCAGGATGTAGGTGGATAGGGATCAGTATTTGGCAGGATGTAGATAAATAGGGATCAGTATTTGGCAGGATGTAGATAAATAGGGATCAGTATTTGGCAGGATGTAGATAAATAGGGATCCATATTTGGCAGGATGTAGATAAAAAGGCCGTATTTGGCAGGGTGTGGATAGGGATCAGTATTTGGCAGGATGTAGGTGGATAGGGATCAGTATTTGGCAGGATGTAGATAAATAGGGATCAGTATTTGGCAGGATGTAGATAAATAGGGATCTGTATTTGGCAGGATGTAGATAAATAGGGATCCGTATTTGGCAGGATGTAGATAAAAAGGCCGTATTTGGAAGGGTGTGGATAGGGATCAGTATTTGGCAGGATGTAGATAAAAAGGGATCAGTATTTGGCAGGATGTAGATAAAAAGGCCGTATTTTTGAAGGGTGTGGATAGGGATCAGTATTTGGCAGGATGTAGATAAATAGGGATCAGTATTTGGCAGGATGTAGATAAATAGGGATCCGTATTTGGCAGGATGTAGATAAATATGGATCAGTATTTGGCAGGATGTAGGTGGATAGGGATCAGTATTTGGCAGGATGTAGATAAATAGGGATCAGTATTTGGCAGGATGTAGATAAATAGGGATCCATATTTGGCATTATGTAGATAAATAGGGATCAGTATTTGGCAGGATGTAGATAAAAAGGGATCAGTATTTGGCAGGATGTAGATAAAAAGGGATCCGTATTTGGCAGGATGTAGATAAAAAGGGATCAGTATTTGGCAGGATGTAGGTGGATAGGGATCAGTATTTGGCAGGATGTAGATAAATAGGGATCAGTATTTGGCAGGATGTAGGTTGATAGGGATCAGTATTTGGCAGGATGTAGATAAATAGGGATCAGTATTTGGCAGGATGTAGGTGGATAGGGATCAGTATTTGGCAGGATGTAGGTAAATAGGGATCAGTATTTGGCAGGATGTAGATAAATAGGGATCAGTATTTGGCAGGATGTAGGTGGATAGGGATCGGTATTTGGCAGGATGTAGATAAATAGGGCTCAGTATTTGGCAGGATGTAGATAAATAGGGATCCATATTTGGCAGGATGTAGATAAAAAGGGATCCGTATTTGGCAGGATGTAGATAAAAAGGCCGTATTTGGCAGGCTCTGGATAGGGATCAGTATTTGGCAGGATGTAGATAAATAGGGGATCAGTATTTGGCAGGGTGTGGATAGGGATCAGTATTTGGCAGGGTGTAGATAAATAGGGATCAGTATTTGGCAGGCTCTGGATAGGGATCAGTATTTGGCAGGGTGTGAGAGAGAGAGTGAGACAGCGTTTATCTGAGTGTGGAGAACTGAGCTGTTGTCAGTCTAATTGAATCAGTGTGTTTGCTGTCAGAGCTTCACCTGACTGTGATGCTGTGTGTAGTGTGAATGAAGAGAGCGCCTTCTAGAGGCACAGAGCAGTGCAGCAGGACACTGGAGACAGCAGGAGCCATGCTCTTTAATTTGTGTCAGATGTCCTGCAGATTTAAGAAAGTCACTGAGGATGTCTTCATTGTGTGTGTTTGTGTGTGTGTGAGAGAGAGAGAGAGAGAGAGAGAGAGAGAGAGAGATGCCGACTTTCCAAATTATTCATTAATTTACAATTTTTGTAATGTTATTTTGTTTATTTTATTGACGTGTTTTTTGATATGTTGATTCTAAAACTTTGCAATTTCTATATTTATGCCCATTATTTAACAGATTTCTGGAAATATTTTGAGCAGATACTCATGTCTAAAGCAGAGCAAGTGTGTGTGTGTGTGTGGGTGTTTTTAATGTGCACTGTCTGTGTGTTCAGTTTAAGGTGCGTGTGTTGAGTAAGCTGGCAGCATCCCTCAGTAAGCACATGCCTGAGAAGGTTCCAGAAGACTCCAGCAGCATCCTGAGATCTCCGATGCCTGGAACCGTAGTTGCTGTTTCTGTCAAAGCCGGAGACACGGTAAAGAGAGAGGTTTACACTGAGTGTGTGATACAGCGAGAGAGGTTTACACTGATACACTGAGTGTGTGATACAGCGAGAGAGGTTTACACTGATACACTGAGTGTGTGATACAGCATGAGAGGTTTACACTGATACACTGATACACTGAGTGTGTGATACAGCATGAGAGGTTTACACTGATACACTGAGTGTGTGATACAGCGAGAGAGGTTTACACTGATACACTGATACACTGAGTGTGTGATACAGCATGAGAGGTTTACACTGATACACTGAGTGTGTGATACAGCATGAGAGGTTTACACTGATACACTGAGTGTGTGATACAGCATGAGAGGTTTACACTGATCCACTGATCCACTGAGTGTGTGATACAGCATGAGAGGTTTACACTGATACACTGATACACTGAGTGTGTGATACAGCATGAGAGGTTTACACTGATACACTGAGTGTGTGATACAGCATGAGAGGTTTACACTGATACACTGAGTGTGTGATACAGCATGAGAGGTTTACACTGATACACTGAGTGTGTGATACAGCATGAGAGGTTTACACTGATACACTGAGTGTGTGATACAGCATGAGAGGTTTACACTGATACACTGAGTGTGTGATACAGCATGAGAGGTTTACACTGATACACTGAGTGTGTGATACAGCATGAGAGGTTTACACTGATACACTGATACACTGAGTGTGTGATACAGCATGAGAGGTTTACACTGATACACTGAGTGTGTGATACAGCATGAGAGGTTTACACTGATACACTGAGTGTGTGATACAGCATGAGAGGTTTACACTGATACACTGAGTGTGTGATACAGCATGAGAGGTTTACACTGATACACTGAGTGTGATACAGCATGAGAGGTTTACACTGATACACTGAGTGTGTGATACAGCATGAGAGGTTTACACTGATACACTGAGTGTGTGATACAGCATGAGAGGTTTACACTGATACACTGAGTGTGTGATACAGCATGAGAGGTTTACACTGATACACTGAGTGTGTGATACAGCATGAGAGGTTTACACTGATACACTGAGTGTGTGATACAGCACGATAGATCAGACCAATCACACTAACAGGCTGAAGCTTGTCCACAAGGTGGTGCTATCGATTGTTATTTCTTTTTTCTCCATTTATCAGTTCAAATATCCACAGCAGCTCAAATTTCTGCAGAAAAACCTCCGTGAATCTGAGAAGTCATGATGCACGGAGCCGTATTTAACAGGACAGTAAGCAGGAGCTTGAATAGGTCTGAATTCCATTACACATCCATTAATATCAGCTCCTTAGTGTATTTTATCCAAAGTGCAGCCAGCCGGACAGACACACACACGCTGACACTGCAGCATGTAAGCTGCACAGGGTTAAATGTGCGTGTGAGACGTGTCAGACAGGCATGATGAAACACTGCCACAGTTTGACTGGCCACCAAAATAACAGCAGGTGAAAAACTGAAATAGACCAAAATATGGAGCTGAGATGCAGCCGGTGGGAGAGTCGACTGAAATGACCAGGAACCATCACAATACACTGCCACCATCTTTTTATGATGAGAACCAGGAATTGGAGAAGAAATGATACATAGAATTATTTATTTGTGTGTGTGTGTGTGTGTGATTAATTACAGGTCTTCATGAGAATGTAAGCTTTAACATGAAGACGTGATTGTGTGTGGTTGATATTAGCATACATAATGCATACCCAGTCTGTGTGTGTGTGTGTGTAAGGGCTGTCAGATTGGATTGAATGATCAAAGGAACTATGTCATCTATACGCTGGACTCAGACTTCTTGGCTCCACTTAATACATTACAGTAAAATTGCCCTCATGTAGCTGCAGCCACACACACACACACACACAGCTGCTAAGTGCTCACTCAAAAGCTTCCTCTTACACAAGAATGGTGATGTATAGATACTGTAAATACAGCATAGTCTACATTTAAAATACAGATACATGATAAACACACACACACACACACCATCTTGCTCATCTGAAAAAAGTCTAATTTAACGCTGACATTTATTTGATGGAGCTGAGGAGGAAGTCATTAATGCTTTCATTCCCTCAGACAGAGATGGAGTTTATCGACCAACAATTCTTAGAGCCCTTGATTTGTGTGTGTGTGTGTAAACAGAACACCACAATGTGTTACTTCATGTACTTCAGCACTGTTTATAAAGGTAGTATTCAGTTTAGGACATTGCCTAGTTAACTAATCACGTTTTTACTCCACTGTACATCACACCCTCCTTCAGTAACCTCTGATAACAATCTGATCACATACAATAATGAAAATAAAAAATATTCTCTCTAAATTACGTTTGGTTTTCTGCTTGAAGTGATTAAAAAGTACAGATTAAAAGATACAAAGTTTGAAGCATCCACAAGCTCCTCCTACTGAGTATGATGCACAAATTATTAGGAAAAGTGCATATGTACACGATCAGGATATGGGATAAAAAGTGTACTGCATTACACCTCATTGTTACCTGCATTACACCGAGTAGTAGATAGATTGATGGCTACAAAAAATCTTGCTACTTAAACTGTCCGGCTGATTTCTGTGTGTGTTTGCAGGTCGCAGAGGGTCAGGAGATCTGTGTGATTGAAGCAATGAAGATGCAGAACAGCATGACCGCTGCCAAAACTGCCAAGGTGAGCACGCACATACACTCTTTCACTAACACACACACACTTACTCACACCCTCCAGCACCCAGATCATGATACATGATCCACCTGAGTACCGGTCTGCTCGATTAATCAGCATGACATATAGAACATCGTCTTCTTCTGAGCCACACTGTGCTACCTTACAGAGATGAGAAAGAAGACCAGAGACGGAAAGACAAAGGAACGCTCCATCTGCACTCCCCCATCTGCTGTTGTGTGAAGTTATATCTCTCCAATTGTGTGATGCGTGTCTTAGTATGTAATGTGTCATTAGATACATGAACTATGTTTAAAAGGACAGAGTCTCAGTGAAATGTTCCTCCTGTTTTGGAGCTGACACACACTGAGGCCACACCTCCTTCACTGAGAATGACTCACAGAGACCACGCCTCCTTCACTGAGAATGACTCACAGAGACCACGCCTCCTTCACTGAGACTGACTCAGACAGAGGCCACGCCTCCTTCACACCCTGAGGCCACACCTTCACTGAGACTGACAAACGCAGAGGCCTAACAGCACCAACACACACACACTAACAGCTCATTTTGAGACACACACAATCAGACAGACTGGGTATGCATTATGTATCAACCACACACACAATCATGTCTTCATGTTAAAGCTTACATTCTCACTAATGATTCTCACACACATACACACACAAACTGAGCACGACACACTCGGAGGTCACGTCTCCTTCACTTAGACAGACACACTCAGATGGCACGCCTCCTTCACTTAGACAGACACACTCAGATGGCACGCCTCCTTCACTTAGACAGACACACTCAGATGGCACGCCTCCTTCACTTAGACAGACACACTCGGATGCCACGCCTCCTTCACCAAGACCGCCACAGAGGCCACGCCTTGTTCACTGTAACTGACTATACATTAAATGAATTGAATTATATTATTGTTTCTGCGATTGTAATCTTGAGGATGTTGAAGGGGTTTAATTGGCCAAGAAGCACAAATGTGTGTGTGTTTCTCTCCCCTCAGGTTAAGAGTGTACACTGTAAAGCTGGGGAGACGGTTGGTGAAGGAGATCTGCTGGTGGAGCTGGAGTAAACACACACCTGCTGCACTCTGCGTCTGATCCGATATTCACTCTGTGGACACACAGACTAAGACACTATTAACCTGGAGCGAACATCCTCAAATCTATAGTATTTGTCTCCTGTTTGTTTTTTTTTTCTGGTGATTGTTTTAGCATCTATGTGGGATTTCCTGGTCTGATTTCAGCGAAGTAAATTCAAAACCATGACCACTCCTGTGTCTTTAAGCACACAGATTCACAGAAAGTCATTCGCATCACACACAGCGTTTCATCACCGACGATTCAGTACTGCATCACAGTAGATTTCTTCATAAGAGCTTCACACTCCTACAGACCTGGACTTGTAGGCGGAGCTTAAAGTGTGAAAAATTTGTTTATGTAGCAAAACTATCATATTGTTAAAGAATCGAAGATGGCGGCTTGTGAGGATGTCACCTGAGCGAGAATGAATTAGCTCCGCCCATTCTGACCCTGAACGTCTGTCAGTCAGCAAACCCAGGACATGCACTCGCTCTGTGTGCGTTAGTTATAATCACAGTTAAATTACTCGTAGCATCATTTTACTTTCCAGTTTAATTATTTCGAGGTGTTCTTACCATTTTGTTTTTGGGTGATTAAGGTTAGGTTTATATTGGGATGACCTAGAGTTCTGAAAGGACCAGAAACTCCAAACCCCAGCCTACAGTGTGTGTTTTCCTGATTAATACAAGGCAAAGAAAGAATTTCACAAATACGCCGGATCAAAGAGAACGCTCATCAGATACACACAACTCACCATGGAGCCATGTTCTAAATGTAAATGTTTATAAAACTTAATTTTTCTTATAATAAAAGCAGGTCTCATGGGGAAAACCTTCATTGCTTCAGTTGTGCGTGTTGTTGAGTCGGAGACAGACACATCGTCCTGCGTGAATGTGCGTCCTGGATGGATGGCCAATCAGTGAGAGTGCATGAGAGCGTGTGCACCAGATTGAGCTACGGCAGAAACGATGATGTCATCGCATTTCCCACTCTTCGTCAATCATTTCCTTCCTTCCTCCGTCCTGCTCTCCCTCTCCCTCCCTCCCTCCCTCCCGAGAGAAATGACAAATCCATCTTTTTATATTGCACTCATTCTTCATTTTTTAATGTAGCAATGTATTTTCTTTTCTGACATTTTAACAAATGTAAACAAAATGAGTCCAAACAGGAGACTCAGACCATGTTAGTTCAATGTGGCTGCAGGTCGTCTCCATGGAAACCGGTCTCTTGTTGAATAGAGAGTCTATTAACAGCGTTATTGACCGTTCTCCAAGCAGCCAGTTTGTTTTACATGTAAACTTAAACATGTTGTTGGGCAGAAAAACTTTTTTTGGTTATTTTCCACTCACCCTTAATAGAGTCATTGATCTGCGACGGACTCTGTTGCTTCAAAATGACTTTTATACAGGAACTACAAGACTAATATAGTTAACAAATAATCAGTCCAACTTACTCAAAAGCCTTTCTGTAAATTCAAGCACACATCTATGTATTCTCCTGAAAAGGCTGTATGAGCCAGCATAGTGTCAGAGTACAACTGTATTATTATTGAAATAGACCTCCTTTACCTGTTAGCTACATTAATCTTGTAGTGCAAAAAAACTGGACATAAAACACACGTTTGGGATTAGAGGAAAACTGGACCTCTTTTTGCCCACAATATTCTTTTCCATTTAGGGGTGTGTGTGTGTATGTGTGTGTATGTGTGTGTATGTGTGTGTGTGTGTGTGTGTGTGTGTGTGTGTGTGTGTGTATATATATATATGTATATATATATATATATATATTCCTAGTGATGTCTCATAGCAAACAACTTTGACCTTGTGAATTTTTTTGTGTGTGTTACATATTATCACTGCGTTGCATTGTTGGAGCTTGTGCTTGAAAAAACACCACTTTGTGTGGCCATGTATTAACATCAGCCCTAATGAGCCTCTCGCTTAAAAAAGACAAAGAAAAAACACTTCACTCTGAACTTGACCTTTTTTGCGCTGTTGTATCACCAGAACAGACCGCATCACAAGGCCTTGAAGGTGTGCTAGACACCTCCTAAGATATTTAAACAAACCTTTCTGTTTTACTCTCAAAAATGTATTACTTTCATGAATGCCAAAGTGTACCAGAATG
Organism: Tachysurus vachellii; assembly: GCF_030014155.1. Taxonomy (NCBI): domain Eukaryota; kingdom Metazoa; phylum Chordata; class Actinopteri; order Siluriformes; family Bagridae; genus Tachysurus; species Tachysurus vachellii. The sequence continues at coordinate 10,907,772 of NC_083483.1, forward strand.
ACCTTGAGCACATTTGCTAGCAAACGTCTCTTTCCTCCGGGTCCAACTCTCGCTCTTCCCTTCCCAAGCTGTCGTATATCTCCAGGTTGTCTTCACTCACAGTCTCAGACAGTGGTGACTCTCATGACCAGCTCGCGGTTGTCGTTTCTGGGCTGCGTCGTGGCATTTCTGGGCTCCTGGTTTCTGAGGTTGAGGCTGAGGAGCTGCAGCAGGCTGTATGCACAGTGACGCTCCGCCTCGGAGGAGTCCTCTGGAGCGTCGGTGACCGCTGGCACAGTCGTGCCGGGGGTGATGGTGACCGTGGCAGCTGATGTGAGAGCGGAGCTAGAGGGAGAAGGGGAAGTGGGTGGGGCCACCCCTCCCCGAATACTCAGGGGAAGTGTGAGTGAGCGGAGGGTGCTGCTGCCCTTCTGAGGGTCCTCTGAGTCTTTCACCTTGTCGTAGTTGAGCACCTTCCATTGCTGATTCACAGCCTGCCAGCGGTGGAAGATGCGAAACACAGACGGGCCCTCGTGCACGATCAGAGCTGAAAGACAGTGTTAGTCAGTACTTTCTATCACCTGTACAGAGATTCAGCAGCAATAATACTTTTTAAACACTGCTTAAATGTACTGGAACGGATAATAAACATAACTGTCGGCAGTTTCTAAACATAAAAATTAGTTTCTGTAGCACATCTGTTACTTCTTACCCAACGACACACGTTTATGTAATTTACTGAAGGTAGCTCATTGGTCCAGAGTCAAGCTTCAAGACCAGAGACATTCAGTTAGAAAGGGGAGAGTTTTCACACAGTCAAAGAATTTTCATTATATTTGAACTTTCTGGAGAATCAAACCAGCAACATGAATTGCTCAATAACGGTTGACAGAAACAAAGCGTTTCGATTGTAACAGAGAAGGTACAGTACGGCTTTATTCTCCCCACGTCAAACTCAAATTCGGTACAGATGCCTTTCAGAGTCTGGTGCTAAGCAAAAGTTGTAACAAGAAGTGACACTACAAATCAAAATAATGTCATATTTATAACTATCTGATCATTAATCTGTAATCATAGTCAACAGAAAAACTAATAATATATCCAGGAGCTATGTATAATTTGCTTCCAGTTAAATATCAGACAGACTTTACAATGAACTCATCACACACTCGCCTCACTTTGTTAATGTGGTTTCTGACATTTAGGTAATTGAACACAGGGATGTCACAGAGCCAAAAAAGTTAGCGACTGGGAATCTTGCAGCCTCAAACACTTCCTTCCTCCTTCATAGCTTGGTATGAAAGCAAACAACAGACTTCATATATGAAAATGGAATTTGATGATTATAGAGTTTTTTATGAAACTTTTCATGTGTGAATGTTTATAGTAAACCAAATGATATCATTTCAATGTGCGATGATTTATGCTAAACCAGTGATGAGACGCTGCTTAGCATCATTAGCCTTGTATCTCCAGTACAATAAAAGGCACTGAAAATCATGTGAAAATATCATTTTTTTGTTCTTTTAATTCTTTCAAACTGGGTCAGAAATGAAATCTATCAGGAAGCACTAAATCAAAAGGAGCCTCCTTATCTATCAGTTAATCTTCTTCTCTCTCTATCACACTCCATCCTTCTAAATAAACAGCACAGAAAGGACTACTTATCTATCAGGTAATCTCACTCTCTCTCTTTTCTTCTCTCTGCACACTGGACTGTAGTCTTTCTCATTACCGGTGGAGAATTTGAGCTGTGTATTGATTTAACAAACACACTTTGTCCACTAGAGCTGGGAAAATGGAAAATGAAGCCGACTGAAGGAAGCTCTGGAGGCGATGCTTGAATTTTGATTAGCGAGTCATTTCCAGAGTCTGGCAACTTCACGACTTTCTTTTCTGTCTATCACTTGCTTCTCTCCCCCCTATGATAACCGTAAATTATTTCTCGCTTGTGGTGAACCAAATTAAAATGATATGCCTGGGGTACAATCAGGCTGATAATATTAAATGTGATCCATATTTAGAGGTGTGCTGTCTCAGCAGGTCCTGTTATAGAGAGCGCCATGCTTTCTTTGCCTTTCCAAATAAAGGGCCGGTTCTCCTGAGAACCTTCATTATGGCTTCCACGGTTGTTATCGTATAGCTTTTTTTAACTCTTTGACAGAGTTATATTGGATTAAACATCATTTTACACAAGCGGGTGTTGGTATTTTCTCTACTCTAACAGCTCAACCCCAATCGTCTGTCAATTTTTGGCACCGCAGGCAATGTGGCAGAGATTCAGGGAATCATCCCACGCTTCCTACCCACGCCTTTGAAATTCCACACCTTTATTTTATTTCTACTGTCTCGTCTTGTTTGATCTCATGTAAATGTAAATGCTAGGTGACGTATCTGATCCACTAACTGCTGCTGCATGGTTGTGCTTTTCCCTCTTTTTTACAGTGGTGACTCATCACTGTAATGTACTTTTAACACTCCCTTGATTTCATTACATTGGGGTTTCCTGGGGGTGGATTCCAATGTCAATTTCCACCTTGAAGCCTGTTCTAATGCTATTCAATAATCATCACTTTGGCCTGGTTTGGGTTGCTGTGGATCTGGAATTTATCCAGAGAACGCTGGATGTGAGGCAGGAATACACCCAAAATGGGATGCCAGTCTTGTGCAGTGTATAATGCACACACATTCACATTCACATCTATGGGAAATTTAGCGTAAACAATCCACCTACTGGCATGTTTATGGAAACCAGAGAACCCAACATGATAACACACTGAGAATCCAGGACCTCTGTACAGTGAGGATCTTGGAGCTACCTGCTACGACACCATACCTCCCTGAAAGCTCAGATAAATCCTAAATGTAAATGCCAGGCAGTGTATTATTTTGTAATATAGCAAATTGTGCTTTCCCACTTGTCTCTTTTGTAGAGTGCAATACTGATTCACCAGGACGTCAATCATCTACCAATAAGATGACTCAGTAGGTGTTCCAATGCAGTTTGTACAGGGTCGCCACAGAGGCTCATCCGAGCCGCATTTTTTTATTTAACGTGAGGTTCCTAACACAACCATCCCATTTTCTCTAGGCTTGGGAGCGGCACTGAGAATGAACCCCTCAGTGATCGGTTCCCTGCCAGGGATCCAGCTGGTGGACCACTGCATACAGAAGATGATAATTTCTATAAACTATTTGGAGATAATAGAAAATAGACGTCTAGTGGTTCAGTACAATTTCAAACAAATAATTTTGACACACTTTTATGCAGCCATGCTCATGCCCCCTTTTATGTAGGAATAATGTACTAGTTAACTCACAAGACAATCCAACTGCAGACAGTTCAGTACTGCTGTAAAATACAGCCTTTGTTAATCTCATTTCTCCTCTCTCTCTGTTATGAATTGTCCCAGAAAAGACCCCTAAAGCACCAGGACATCAATCTCCCCTCTCACATACATGTCCACACAGATCATTCACAGAAGCGATCCAGACAGTTCCCTGTTTGGCGTTTCACTGCCTGTCTCCCATCAGCAGTAATAAAAAAAATATTATTCTCTTTAATCTGCCAAAGTAGTGTGTAACAGCTTCCACTCTCAACCCAAAAGCTTTGCCTGCTCTATTCGGGCGTGTCTGTCATCATAATAGAGGGAGACTCTTTCCCCTCCATCAAAGCCTGGGTATTATTGCCTCGGCCTCTCAAGCCCTCGCCGTATTTCTCATCTGTTTTTATGGACCATCTGTGACACAACGTTACAGAACAGTGAGTCTGTCAAAGTCTCGTATTTCACACTGCTGTCAGACAAGAGCATGGTGCTGGGGAAGCCATCAAACGCGTGCCAGTTTCTTTATAGTGGCCCAAGAATTATGGGGTGGCTTTTTATTGTAGCGATTATGTTCGAGGAAATCTTCTCCATGCTCCGGTTGAGCTGTTTGTCACTCTTTCTTAAGTCTATCGTAGTGTTTTCCTCTGGCTTATCCTCGCTTCCTGTTTATCTCTCGCTCTATAAGCGTGCGAGTTGAGCTTTTCTCACGGATCTCACATCGAAGCAGATTCACAATTATCATCTGACACTTCGTTAATAAACATTCTATCCTTTTAATTAGGAGTGAAATGTCTCGGAGAAGCGGAGAATATCAAGACTTTTCTCTCATTTACACCCAGGTTGTGTCTGCTTAACGTTATCATGCCCACATTCTGAGGTGGTTTTATAGCAAATAAAGGAACAAGTAATATGTTTTTTTTGTTTTTTTTTTACAGTTATATAAATATTCCTTAGCGGTGTCAATTATTTTTGAGAGAAATATTTTTTTTCCTTAGAACAAATAGTTTATCCTTTTATTTGTTTTCACTTGATTTATTCTGTACAATGATTTCTGCTATTTTTTTTTTTCTTTTCATGGAAAGTGACATACTGCTGGATTCTTCTCTGCCGCTCCGAGAGAAGTCAGAGATCAATTAGCTTTAGTGTTCCTTTAAACTTTAATGTGCAGACAGAGAAGATCTGACCAAGCAGTGGAAAATTCAAGCTCTGCACAGTCTAGACGAGTCTGTCTGCACATTTAAATCCTGAGATGAGAGAATCTGGCAGCTTTTATGTATAAATATCTCAATTATCCATAGCCAAGAATGAGACCGCTCAATAACGCCCACGGCCTTGTCGTCTTCTCTTGCTTTTTTTTTCAGTTGGATTTTAATACTGTTGTATCATAAATGAGCTTTGAGTGTATAAGTGGTGTTAACATCCCTGTGCTGCTCCAGGGGACAGTTGGACCAACGCATCTTAATTAAGGTGGTTTTAACTGAGAAACAGCTGAGACAAGACTTTATACTAACACAAAAGATTGTTATTTGTGTGTGGAGTAAATATTACAGAATGTTACCAACAATTTGCAGTTTGGTCCTACATTTGCTCAGGATGATTATATTTCTGAAAGAAAGTCATAAGCTCCTGAAAGATGCAATCAAGTTTAAGGAAAAAATATATTTGGCATAAAATGGAATTTGCTCCTGTTTTGTTGTTTCTCTGTTCAATATTGAATGTATTTGTCATGTCCTACTCCACAGTGGTGCTTAATATAAAGCTCACATGAAAGTAAACACTCATGGCTTTAAGAATTTGTAGTGTTTCATAAGTATTAAAAAAGTTCCAAAAAGTGGGGCACGGTGGCTTAGTGGTTAGCACGTTCGCCTCACACCTCCAGGGTTGGGGGTTCGATTCCCGCCTCCGCCTTGTGTGTGTGGAGTTTGCATGTTCTCCCCGTGCCTCGGGGGTTTCCTCCCCCGGTCCAAAGACATGCATGGTAGGTTGATTGGCATCTCTGGAAAATTGTCCATAGTGTGTGATTGCGTGAGTGAATGAGAGTGTGTGTGTGTGCCCTGTGATGGGTTGGCACTCCGTCCAGGGTGTATCCTGCCTTGATGCCCAATGACGCCTGAGATAGGCACAGGCTCCCCGTGACCCGAGGTAGTTCGGATAAAGCGGTAGAATATGAGTTCCAAAAAGTTCCAAAAATACAAAACTGGTAAAAATACTAAATCTTCTCTACAGTAAACAGTGATATCAAACCCATTCAAAAGCCCATATCAACTCTTTCTGAAGTGCTCGTATCTAAAATTTGAAGTTGTTTATCTTCAACCACTAAATTCTTTAAGGTTATCCAACAGAGGGTAAAACACACATCTCGCACTGAAAACAAGACTTTTCCTTGTATGCATTTTTAAAAATCAAAAATACCAAGAAATGAAGAGATGGTGAAGTACCTCAGCTTTCGAGACACTAGACTCTTCTTTCTGTTGCATTCAGAAAAGCTTCTGCTACCTGAACTCCAACTGGGAGAGAATAAGGAAGAAGTTCTTCTCATTGTCCCTCAATCAGGACCAATCTCTGGACTCCATATACTTTTCTAACTGTATTGTTAATTCCATTTTTATTGAATTGTATTATACGTATTTATTTTATTCTTATTGATTCTTATTGATGATATGAATAGCTGAAAATGCCTTTCACTTTATCATGTTGTGTAGGTTGTGTATTATTAGTGTGTATGAATTAGAAATAGCCAGTAAGACCGTAATGTCGGATGATATATTTATTATGATATTTTACGGTTTATATATGAAGCTTAACTTGCACGAATCAAGTAAAACATCAGTCTAAAACTGCTGTCTCATCCCTAAGCTATTTCCAGGGAAATACTCCAATTCAGTTCAATTCAGCCTTATTTGTATAGCACTTTTAACAATGGACAGTGTCACAAAGCAGCTTTTATGGTGGTGCGGAAAAACGTTTGCATTTCATTCTAAATATAACATGAAGTCTGTTCACTTAGTTTCCCCATGGTGAAGGAAAACAGGTGTGAGTCCTGGACTTACCGATGCACACCAGGTCCATGAAGCCGTACATGGCGTAGCAGATCTGGAAAAGCAGGTCCTGGCGCTGCCACTTAGCCGAGGGACTGAGTGAAGACCACACCAGCCACGAGATGCTGGCGATGAGGAAGAGCGAACCGAGCACCGCCGCTGCAATCTGCACCTTCTCGATAACTGTCAGAGAGATCGCCTGCCACTGTAGCACGGAAAAACAAACACATGCAGCGGTTATAAATAACAACCCAAGCAGACTTTTACAAACAGCTACTAAAAGATTGCGAGGTAAGTGTGTGTGCAGATATATCAATGAATAATAGCGTACTTTTAACAAGCTTGTCTCGTCTCAGCTGGTCTTTAGTTATATTTTATTTAAAGAGGTTGATACGCAAACATGTCTGTTGCTTAATCTCTTTAAATGGTGTCAAATAATTTTGAATTCTAAATATAGTCAATCAGTTGTTCACAGTTTGTGCTCTCTTCTTCCTCTGAGCGCACACACATGCACACACACACACACACATACACACACACATGCACACACACACAGAGCCTACAGCTCTGCCTCGAACTTCTAATTACCGTATCACAAACACTATGTCTGTACAAAGAGTTTGATTCTTCTTTGGCTAGGAGCTGGATATGAACTGTGATATGATCTGGATATGAACTGAAAATGAACTGGATATTATCTGGATATGAACTGGTTATAAACTGGAAATGATCTGGATATGAACAGGATATGATCTAGATATGAACTGGTTATGAGCTGGATATGAACTGGATATGAATTAGATATGAATTGGCTATGAGCTGAATCTGAGCTGGATTTGAACTGGATATGAACTAGATATGAGCTGGATTTGAACTGTATTTGAGCTGGTTATGAGCTGGTTATTAGCTGGTTATGAAGTGGATATGAGCTGGTTATAAACTGGATCTGAATGTAAAAATAATATGAGCTGTCTCTGGTGTGTAGCATATCACCTGTAGCGGATTCTTGGTGCTGATGGCGATGACTTGGTACTTGTAGTAGCACAGCTCACAGCTCCACGAGCCTCTCTCGCTGATCCACTTTATCAGACACGGCTCATGAGTGCAGCGCACCGAGCCGCTACAGCGACACGGACTCAACAGCTCACCCTGCAGGACCCAACACACAGATACACAGAACACACTCATCAGCATTCCTCCATGGTTATGTAGCATTTCAATTCAAATTTTATTTGTGTAGCACTTTTAACAATGGACATTTTTGCAAAGCAGCTTTACAGAAATATAGAAATTCAAGATATAACTTGTACATTTTGAACTTAAACTCTTCCATACAGTAATAAGCAACACACGCAATGGTGGTGAGGAAAAACCGCCATCAAAAACGTTTTTATTTTAAATGTTTGCTTTAATCGTACTTTATTACATATTTAAATGCTGATTTGTCATCTTTAACCCTTTACACTGCAATTTATATACAACAATGCGAGCACCAACAGTTTCTTCAGGTATTAGGTGCATGAAATTCATGTGCAAAGGGGACAATTTTTGTCTTGCAGATTTCTGGCTCTTATACGATTGTTTTCAAACCTTTCTGATAGTTAACAGAGTTAACTAAGTTGTTCCAAAACCCAGCTGTTTTTTAGCCTTGTGTTACCCAGTTTAATGTAGGACAAAGCAGGATGAGTACAGGTTACACATGTGTAAATATTCATGTAGTATCAGGATAAATACTCTACAGATCCTGACTTACCTGGTATCAGATCCCAGGACATGAAATCTCATCACTCATGGCTTGAAAATATGTTTTTGGGAGGTGAAAGGAAAGCCAGTTGAACGCACCAACCTGAGCTCAGAATCGAACCAGGGACCCTGCCGCTGTGAGGGGGAAGTTTTGCAGCATTTTCTACTGCATACAGTTTCTCACAAAGAAAGCCTATTGTTAACCTCATTAACAGCCAGTTTTGTATTGGTGTCATGTAAAATTGTCTTCAGACCATCCTCTTTCGCTAAGAGGTTAAAAGTCTGCGTTAAATCAAAGTTCTGCTACTGATGTGGTTACGGCGAGTGTGGCTACACTGACAGTTTCCTGAAAAGCTCCATCCGTGCAATGCTAAGCACTTTAGAAACACATGCGATCTCCGTTATTCAGCAGCTGTATTCAGAGGAGCCGCGGGACCGCACTGCACAGCTTGAAAGTGCCTTCGGTAAACTGTGTGTGGGTGGCAGACACAAAAACACTCATGAGAAAGGCTGCTGTGTTTGCATGAAGCTCTTTTAGCCAATTTGCTGAATGACTGTACATCCTTCTGTCACTGCCATTATTATGAGAACACAAATGGTCCTTCTGGAGAAACCTTGCCTCCACACACATTGCTTATTGTGAGCGGTAACCAGAGACAATGATTGTGCTGAAATCCTTCGATCTAATATCTTCGTTGTTCACAGACTTTGATGTAATATAAGTCAAAGCAAGTGAAATTCTATATATATGCTTGTGTATAAATCCATGGTGGTTTAGCTGAAGAACTCAATATAGCCAGTTCGTGAATAACAAGAGTTACTACCTGAATATGCTACACTGCTTTACTTTACTGATACATTGACGTCACACCCAAATACGGTTCTTCACTGTTCCACAAAGTTTAAAGCACACAATTGCATACGATGTATGATACGACTTTGTATGTTCCAGCAGGACAATGCACCTGAGCTCTATGAAGACGTGGCTTGAGAAGGTTGGTGTGTGCTGTACAGAGCCCTGAATGACTGCACTCCATATCTCATCACCCAACATCAGCCTGATCTCACTAAAGCTCTCGCAGCTGAACGATCACAAATCCCCGCAGGCACGCTAGAATGGAGCCAATTATAACAGCAAAGCAGGGCCAACTCCATATTTATGTCCATTGTTCTGGAATGGGAGGTTCAGCAAGCACATATAAGTATGATGGTCAACCATCCATGTACTTTTGGCTATATAGTGTAGCTAGAGTTAGAAGGCTAGTGGCATTTGTAATCCTTTGAGATTTGTAGAGCCTTGTGGAAATTTCTTACATTCAAGTATTTCTTTTCAATCAGAGCTTACATTTTACCTAGCAAACAGTAGCCATATAGTAGGTATATGATATAAATTTGCTACTATTTATTCATACTACTTAATCATGTGGTTTGGAACAGAAAATTGGATACTGGTAAGTGTGAAACAATGCAGTGAAAAAATGTTAAGAAGTTGTTTAAATCCCAATGATGCCACAGCCATCTGTACCTGGGAGTCCAGGACATATGTTTGTGAGCTTGTGTATGTGGAAGATTGTGAATATCTGCTTTCCTCTAATAGGTGCCATATAATGGAGACTTGGCTGCAAAGAAAGAAAGAAAGAAAAAAAGAAAGAAAGAAAGAAAGAAAGAAAGAAAGAAAGAAAGGATAACGTTCAGTAACAAATCACTAATGATTCACCAACAAATCCTGCACATGACAACTACAAGTAAAAAGGATGGTTCTAATACCAGTTCCAGCTGAATTTGATCTCAAATGTACATCTTCATGACCAATACTCATCCTACATTTGTTGTTTTGTTTTGTTTTGTTATTATTTATTTTTTTGTATATTTATGTTTCTTCATAATTGTGCAGCTTGTTTTGAGACTTGTTTGCATACAGTGTGCATCTTACAATCTCATGGGTATCCAAGCGATCCTACATGGGGTCATTACCTGTTGGGGTCATTTCAGAACCCCTGATTTCACACTATTTCAAACTATTACTTTTCCTTGACTGTTAAGCACTAGTATTGCTGTCTGGACCTTTTGATCCATCAACTTAATCACAGCTTGGTTATTTTTAAGTATTAACAATGGAGACCAAATGCTACTGCATTCTATTCACCTCAGATGTACACTACAGTAAAGTCTAGACTGTCCAGACTGCTCAAGGCTACTTTGCTCAGAGCAGTTTGTCTCTTACTTTCTGTTGGATCAGTAGAAAAACTAACTTCTTTTCAGTCATGAGATTAATATAAAACATTAATGCTGACTGGGTCTCACCCAAAGTCTCAACTGAAGTTTGGGGCTTTTGGACAGTGTGAAGTTAATATCTTATATTCATTGTAAACATCTCAGAGTGGGAACATTTCTGTATCCAGCGATGAGCCTTGGGGGAAGCCCTGTACTGCAGATTCGGATTCGTTTCTCTGATCTAAGATGCCTGGCTCACTCATCAATACCTGATGAACAGCTCAACCATACAGAACTTATACATACAGACTTGTATGGCTAGTATGCCTCTTGGTTTTTGTCGTCTATGTTTATTGATTTGCGAGGGCATTAGGCTTCCCACATTGGGATATGAGCTATCTAGAAAACTGACATACAAGCACAGGAAAAGATTTCATCATCTTTAACAAGCACTCATTTAAATGGGTCTCCACCACTTATCCATGTTACCGCTGTCAATGCTGACGACTTTTTAGGCTGCATGTGATAGCTTCAGAACTTTAGCATGTGGATGACTTGGAGCTGTTGGTGTCTGGATACTGAGCACCTAACAGCTGATGAGCATATTTTGTCCTTTTTTCAGATGTTTGGATGAGAGAAGAAGGATTTGGAGATTATGGAATATGACAGATTTTAAAAGCAACTCTCTGCTGTCTAACATCACGCTATGAACCACAGTTAAAGCTGGCTTACACTGTATGATCTTCATGACAAGTGATATTTCTGAATTTCACAAGTTTGCAAACTAGTTTGTGACTGAGAGTAAAAAAATGATCCGGCCGCACAGTTCCAGGGTTCCATGTTCCATCCTGGTTTTATCAGCTGTGGTGGTTTCCTCTGAATCCACTGTTTTTCTTCCACCTTCAAAAATATGCCTCTAGCTGGCCTAGCTATGTTTCTTGCCCCTATGTATGTATGAATGCGTATTCTCACGTTGCGCTACAATGGACTGGAGTACCACCCAGGGTGGTTTCCTTCTTCTTGCCATCTGTTATGCCATCCACTGCATTCGTGACCAGGATAAATCGGTTCCTGGAGATGAATGAAACACTTAATGGAAGCAGCACTAATTAACCAGCGGTAATATTGTTCTCTGTGTCCATATTCTTTTTGGACTCCTTTTATTTCTGAAGCTGGAGTTTTGTGTCATCAGATAACATCAGATGCCAGAGGACAAGATTTCACAGTGTAAACCTGCTGAATCTGAACCATTATCCGTTCAAAACCTCTGTATGTATAAATATACTACAGTTCCCCAAAGATCTCTGAGAGGTTACTAGGTCTTGCTTCTGAAAGGCGATGGAACTTTTTTGAAAGTTTTTAGATCCTACGTGAACTTTTAAAGGTTTACTAAAAAGAGATAGTTTAAGAATGACCCTGTATTTGTAATTTTTATAAACAAAGTGAAGATAGAAATGTAGACGTGAAGGAAGGAAGGATAATAAAACACTTGCTGGGGCAATGTTCTGCAAATCTGCCCTTGTTACCTAGTCCATGTGGTGACATCAATGGTTAAATAATTATTCTAATCATTACAGATTCATTACAATATAGACTCTTTGTTCATACTTCAGGCCTTTCTTCGTGCCTCAAGCAGACTATGAGTCATATTAAATGATGGTCATGAAGTTGCTCATTATTGATTCCTGCATTTGTATTTTAAAAGGGCAGGAAAATTCCAGGACCTTTTAGAAGATAATGTTCATTATGTTCTGTTAATGTTTGTGATTGTGGCATTGAGCGATGCAGCGAATACGTCATTAAATTTCAATTTAATTCTATTTATTTGTATAGCACTTTTTTAATGGACATTGTCTCAAAACAGCTTTAGAGAAGTATAGAAACAGAATTTGTCTCTAACATTTATCCCTATTGAGCAAGCCTGGTAAAGAAAAACACCATGAGAAGATACTAGGAGGAAACGTTGTGAGGAACCATCCTCATTTGTGTGACACTGGATAGTAAATAATGTAATATTTTATAGTCAAGTAGAATTGTGTAACTGAGAGCTCCTGAGGAACCAATAGGTCAGCATAATTTCTGAGTGCATTATAGACTTAGCATTAATTCCATCCTACTGAAGTCCTCATATGCTCACTGATGAAGACCACGAGAACCAGCTGACAGCAGTTCAAAGACGAAGTCATAGTCTCCAAGTGGTTCCAAATGATGAAGGTTTGCTTGTGTTGTTTTAGTGCATTAACTCTAAGCACAAAGACACTTATAAAGCACAGGGAAAGCAAGTTGAAGAGTGCTAGAATACCTCCTGTTCAGCTCTCTTCTGAGAGGATTAGAGATTTCAGGAGGCTCTTTAATTTGGACAGGCTGGCAGTGCATATAGAGAATACTAAGGATGCATTTGTATGTGTGAAGGACAGCATTTCTTACAGGAACATGCTTCACTTAAGAGGATTATGGTATAAGGGTCTTAAACTGAGAACTGGTCCCCTGCGCTGTACAGATTACATCTGATTTGAGGAAATCTCACTTTTCTATTCAGTGCTGCTTTATATGCAGTACCTGCCTCATCTGATTATCTTCTCTCAAAAATCCTCAAACCTGAAATACACTATACGGACAAAAGTTTGTGGACTGTATGTGGTGATCATGTGTCAACAAACCTTTGGTCACAGAGTCTATAGTTATTGAAAATTAGATGGTAGGCACTTTGTGAGTCTGGCATCTGTTTGTTAGCCGGTGCTGTAATCTTCTTATTCCCATGACAAGGTAGTGGTGGTGTGGCATTCTGATGTATTATTAGATGAAGTTATTATTGCTAGCATTAATCATACAAACAAGATAAGATAAGTCTAATTTTGTCGTTAGCTCCTAAAAACAAAACAGCATCTTTTATCACTCACAATTCTCTAGTGACATTCAGACATTGGGGACATTGGGGCAAAAGAACTCAGTTTCTGAAAGCATTCATTCATTCATTCATTTTCTACCGCTTATCCGAACTATCTCGGGTCACGGGGAGCCTGTGCCTATCTCAGGCGTCATCGGGCATCAAGGCAGGATACACCCTGGACGGAGTGCCAACCCATCACAGGGCACACACACACACTCTCATTCACTCACACAATCACACACTACGGACAATTTTCCAGAGATGCCAATCAACCTACCATGCATGTCTTTGGACCGGGGGAGGAAACCGGAGTACCCGGAGGAAACCCCCGAGGCACGGGGAGAACATGCAAACTCCACACACACAAGCAAACGTGCTAACCACTAAGCCACCGTGCCCCCCGTTTCTGAAAGCAATGCAATTATGTTATGATTTTAAGAAAGAGACTTTACTTAGCTAGTTAGTGATATATGAGATGAGCATGATGACAGATTTAGCATGAAAGTTCAATCTTTGGAACCTGATCTGTTTGAACGAGTGTATAGATGAGAGAGCTGGAAAATCTTAAGTGCCAGTGCATCACTCTCTTTAAGTAAAGATGAAGCAAGAGCTAAATTGCACTGGTCCCAGTATTAACAGCATTGTGGGTAATGCAGGAAAATGTTACTTTAAACCAAAAAAAGGAATTATTACAGATTACACCTAACCATGCTATTATGCTTACATGCTATTATACTGTGTTACTGTGTAAGAGTAGGATATGTCGAATAATATAGGTATATTATCAGGATTATCTGTAAAGCTTTATATCTGATCCACTTGACAAATAATTATTCATTTCATTTTGCTTTTAACATTAACAGTAAGTGTTGTTTCGTGGTGTGTGTAGGGCCTGTTGGATGGAACACTTGATGCAGCATATTGGAGCAGGAGATGAGGCTAATTTAGCTAATTGAGTCAAGAGAGACAATCGGTCTATCTGTTCGACTCACCTGCAGGCTGTTTTCCGCACTCTAACCTGATGATTATATTCCTCTAGATTTACATCCTACAGCTAAGTCCTGTTTCATTTATATGTGTGTGTGTGTGTGTGTGTGTGTGTGTGTGTGTGTGTGTGTGTGTGTGTGTGTGTGTGAGTGTGTGGAAAGGCTGACTGCAGTGTGTACAAACCTCAACTACGGGGCACAGAGTGAAGGCTGTCAGAAACAGCACATGAACATGCTTATTAGTCTTTATGTATCAGTCAGATGAAGACTGACAACTGAAGACTTTGGAAATGTGAGAATCATCCTAAAACTTACAAGAGGCAGTGAAAAGTGACATCTGAGGAAGCCGCCAAGGATTTAAAGCATTATGCTAATCCATTTTTTTTCTTGTTCAAATTTGTTATTGTTTCAGCATTTGCTTCAAATTGATGTATTAGCTCCAAATTTAGCAATCATGAAAAATAAAATTCTAGTACACATGATGTTTTTGAGTCTGGACAACAAAAGAACGGTTTAAATGATAAACAGTCATCTGATTAACACAGGCGAAATAAAATAGCTCCGTTTTTGCGAAATGTGTGTTGTATTGGCGCTCGGCGTAATCTCCTTTGCAGGGCTCCCTATAGTGTTTGGATTGCTTCTGTGGCAATTACTAGTCACAGTAATAAACTTGAAATTATGATATTATGACAATCACATCTATCTCTCCTCTTTATGAACCTATTCGTCTCCGAACAGCGACACAAAGCCGATGTCAGTTAGAATTAATAAAGCAACATGAAGCGATAAGAAGAACTGTCTGCTTCAGTCCTAGAAGGCCCTTCGGCAACACATCACAAAGCTTAATAACTGTGTTGCTGCACGAAGCTGAATCTTACATAAGAAGTTCACCGAGGGCAGGAGTGTGTGTGTCGGAGAACATTAATGTCTCTTTCTGTCTCTTCAATACCTTTTTTCCTGGCCTTAGTTTCTGTGTCCCACACAAGTAGACTGAGCATGAATGGAGCTGGCTGGAGAACAGTGGGTGGAGTGAGTGAGTGTGTGTGTGTGTGTGTGTGTGTGTGTGTGTGTGTGTGTGTGCGTGCATGCGTGTGCATGTGTATTGTCCTGAAATGTGAACCAATGCCGCGAGTACAGTCGGAATCCGGACACGTAGAGAGAAGGGTGTGATGAGATGGAGGCCTTTCATGCACCATTGAGATTGTCTAAAACAAAGTGTGCCCTGAGAGTAAAGAAAGAGATATTTAGTTTGATAGATTCTACAGTGCCTGACAATACGTATTCCCCTGATGCTAACAGCAAAGCGTGATGGTGGTAGCATCATGGCTGTGTGGATGTTTTTTATCAACAGCGACTGGGAAACCGGTATGGTTTTAAGGGCAAGATGGATGGAGGTAGATAAATGCTGCCAACCAATGCTTCAAAACCAAGAATGTGTTCGACCGGCCATGTGTTCGAATCTTATTGAGAATATGTGGCACAAAAAATACAGTTCGCTGATGAGCTCCCTCCGATCTGACTTGGCCCAGAGGAATGAGCGAGAATATCAGGATCCAAACCTTCAAACGTGACGGAGACACTGTGAGACATATCCAAGAAGACTCGCAGCTTCAATGGAAGCCAAATCAACAGCATCGCTGACATTCATTAAAGCCAGTCAGATCTGTTTCTTTTCTCTGCATGCACAATGTAAAAAAGCACTTTATTGAAATCAACCGCAATAGTTCTTGATGTGTTACAGCTGAACTTCTCTATCCACTAGACCAGACAAAGATGATCATAAATGGGCTGCTCAGTGAACCAGCTTGGTGAAGGAGGAGGTGGAGGATTAGTGAAACAAACAAACAAACAAAAAAACCCACTCTTGATATATTTCTACTCCACTCTTGCATGCACAGTGATGTTACAACCTTATTTTAATACTAAGCAACTTGTAGACTTTCAGACTACACGACAACAACCTTTTTTCCAAGTTGATCTAAAAAGACAGTTGCGTACATAATTTTAACATGGACTGCGTTTTCTTACCCTGGTTACTAATAGCACAAAGGATGTCACCGTGCCAGTGATAAGCGTTTCTGCTGTGAAAGATAAGAGTACCTTATTCCTGACAGCGTACTACAGACTTCAGCCCTAACCCAAAGTCCTTTTATTGGTGTTTTTATGGTAGGTGTTCAATAGCAGTCACCTTGTGAGGTAAATAAACATCAACCACAAGCTTGAGGAACCGCACAGTCGGAGACAAAAGCTGCTTATTGTTAACCAGGTTTAAACATTGATAAAACTGACTTCATTGTAAAGATGTATTTATAGGTAATAAAAATAATTCCGCTCAATAAAGGATGCAGTACTAAACTGCAGCAAATCTAATGAGACAAAAACTAAACGAGGCTATAGACTTGTTGATTTAGAGGCAATACACAGATGAGGTCAAATAAAAAAGCCTAGTCCTCTAATGCAATCTCTACAACAAAGCAATGTTTATATTGATTTTTTTCCCCCCAAAGCAAATATAAGTCACAGTTGCATTTAAAAAATTTCTGAGAGACTTATAGCATGGAAAATATCATGCTTCACCTCAAACAGAAGCAAGAAGACATCATAAGCCCGGATCATGCTAACTGGATTTCTAACAAGCTTTCATTCACTAGCAGTTTGGCATTGAAGAATTTCTTAATCCCCAGGTTCTGAGCTGCTTTTTCCAAACTCCCATGCAGTCAGGACTTGGTGGATAATTTGTGCTGGACATGTCCTGCTGGTCTCTGCACATCATGTCTAACGACAAGGCTAATTAATCAGCACAGCGTGACTCGAATTGTGCAGAGGTGATGGTCTTCCAGTGAGACTGCTCTGTGGATTTCCACTTATTCTTTATTAAAGAACTCTCAATCTTTTCTCTCTCTCTCTCTCTCTCTCTCTCTCTCTCTCTCTCTCTTTTTCTGTTGCGCTCTTTCTCTCTCTCTTTCTCTCACCCTCCCCTTCTCTCTTGTTTTTCTGTCACTTATTAAAATCATGACTGGAGTGAGCCCAAGGTGGAATTCTCCTCATGATGAGCAGGAGGGAGGACAGAAAAAGGAAAGCTTTATTCTTTTTCTGTAGCATGTAACTGGTCCCGGGTGTGTCACGCAGACAGCAGAGGACCTTTCTGTATATTCCTGCCCCTGTTTGGGTTTGGGTGGTAGACCATTTATAAAGAGCTCGTCCTTGTTTGAACCGTGGCCGCTCGAGGAGAGATAGAGCAAGAAAGATGGAGATACAGGAAATGGAGTGACTCAAGGTCTAACAAATGCACACACACGTACAGACACACACACACACACACACACCTCTGTTAGTCAGAGAGCGTCTTCTCACAGACCCATCTGCTTCCTGCACTGCTCTCATTATAGACAAAGAACCATCCATCAGCCGCCAGCCAGACCTCCATAACACACTTCACACACTGATGGATACCAGAGTGAAATATCCTGCCGGTGCAAGGAGTGGGATATCATATGGCCATATAATATTAATATCGCAATGAACTGTCACGATACACTTTTCTGTGAGTACCACAGGTAGGGATAATAAGCTTCATGTCATGATGCGTTATCATTAGAAAGGTCTCTATAAATGCCATTATAACGTTTAAATGACAAACACTTTCCTTTTTTTTAGTTCAGACGAGAATTGGTAGAAGCCAAAATATAAATCAGTAGTTACATATAACATTTATGCAACATGTAGCTATACTCATCATTTGGTTTCGTGTCAACACCAAATCACAGCCATTCTGATATTCAGTAAAACGGCACAATTACATGAAAAAACTGTAACATTTCAGACACATTTTGACAGTTTATGATGAAATGTGTATATATATATATATATTTCCGCTAATGTTTCCACTAACACTACCATAGTAACCGTTCTGAACTAGTGAAGTGAATTTCATGTGGTGAACACAGACGAGTTGAGTGATAGACACAAAGTACTGTCCCGGCGAGGTTAAAGGAAATATAAGCACTCTTACAATGCCACGCCACTCGGAATGTTGGAATTAATCAGTGTGGAAATTGGTTGTTTGGCGTACATGCTACACGCCTATGCTTCGTATGAGCTTCCTTGACAGATTAGCAAAGCAAGCCAACTTTCTCCAGATACATAAACTCACCAGAAGCACAGGGAATCTCTGGTACTTCCTTACAAGCTTTCTATTAATGTTTAATAAAAGGTTGTCTCTATGACGGTATAAGATAAAATCATAGTCGAGCAGATAGTGGAATGTAACTTCAGCAAAGCTGTGAGAGGGGAACTAATAAAATGTCGCACCACACGTTATAGGAGTTCTGGCTGGTAGTTGGATATGTGTCTTGCTGCTCTGTGGCTTTGACGTTAAGCTTGTGGGGGCCTGTTGTTTTGTTATTTGAAGGAATGTCTCAATGGTGATGGAACATGATCAGTGTGTTATTTTAATGTTCACTAATATAAACATTATAAGCATCCATACTTAATAACCAATGCAGTGTGCTAGACAAAGTGTGTTTTTCATCTGACACATATGCTACAGAATCCAGTGAGCTAACCTTTACATGATGACATACATATTCAGCATCTCCCCTGCACGTGGCAGAGGTTAAAGACAAATATCAGTCGCATAGAACAGTTTGTGGTGGAATTTTAGAGCAAGAGGACCTCAGCTAGAGAGAAGATCTCATTATTGTGCTTGTGTAATAGCACAGATACCCCACTGTTCATTACTTCAGTGTAGGATGGTGCTTCAATGGTTCTATAGTCTGTTTCCCTGCCATTCTTTATGGTCAGGTCCTCCTTTACTTCAAATTAGAAACAGCATTAGCGGCCGATATTGACACTGTTTCTCATTAAACTCAGTAGGACACTAAAGGATTAGAGTGAAAACCTGCAGATATCTTTAGAAATCATCTAAATCTTTTGTTCTCTACTTGCCTCCTAATACTATTTCCAGCACAACCAAAATATCAGATCAGATCATTTTTGAGCTTTTTTTTTGGTTTGGTTTTACCTTCAGAACTGTACAAAGCTGTATCTATGTCGATTTCTGTGTAGACTTTTATATACATGTTCTGTGTGAGTTTCCTCAGGGTTGTCTGGTTTTCTCCTGTCTCCCAAAAACATGACAAGCCACACTAAATTGCCCCTGTCTGGTGTGTTTGTGTGTGTGTGTGTGTGTGTGTGTGTGTGTGTGTGTGTGTGTGTGTGTGTGAGACCGGCATCCCTCTCAGAGGATTTTCCCACCCCATGATCCTGGTGTTCCCAGGTTAGGCTCCAGATCCACCATGTCCCTAACCACATTGAGGTGCATACTGTAGACCACAACGCATCAGATTGTTCTCAACTCTATTTGACGTTACTGCTGAATTATGGTGACGTTTCACTGTGCTGTGTGTGTGTTTAAGGCCCTCTTACCTGATCTGCGCCCTGAAAACAGATCCGACACAGCGGCGTCCGCGCTCCGCTCTCCGTGCAGCTCTCCAGACTTGCTCTCTCGTCGAACTTCTCTTTGGTGCAGTCCTCGCTCGAGCTGCCGGCGTCCGGACTCTCTGTGCTACTCCGCTGCGCTTCTCCAGCCCACTCGGCTGCGGTGGCGGCGTCATGGGAATCCTCGTCCCGCGTCCGCTCCGTCGGAGAAGCACCGTGTGCGTTTGGCGCTCCGTTCATGGCCGACGGTGCCGGTGGCGGTGGTGGCCTGAGCAACAAAGCCTTCAGGTCACTGAACAAGACGCGACAGCGGCGGCCTCTCTGCTTTCCCTCGCGCCGCAGCATCGGTAAACGGCTCAGCGAACTCCGGCACCATCCAACACCGACACCGACAGCGCACCACATGTGCCCGTTTTTTCTCACTTAACGATGTACGAGGTGCAGAGGGAAAACACCTTACCGCTTAGCGTAGCAAACTATCCTTTCTAGTCAAATTATTAGCTGCAAATCGGTTAACCACAATCACTGTTCGCACCCCGACGGCTAAAACTAACAAATATATAACGGCTTGTCATGAGAATGTTTCTGCTCAAACCGCGCTACACATTCTACAGACATAACGGTCCACTGTCGTGTCGCCTGGTCCTGGGATATTCGAATCTGGGCATTTTAGAGTCGACTCTAATTCTCAGCCTAGGTTTTTGGTAATCAATGGAGTCGAATCCAGGTATTGATTCCTCGCAATACAGCAGTTTTTCTCAATATTATAAGCTAAAACATGGGACATGAGAACATGTCTGTTTTAAATGCACTATTAATTAAGAATGCTTATTAAAAAAAACATTTGCACTACAAGATTTCTTGAAATTTACTAACTTTACTGCCCTCATTTGAACAGTCATGATGAGTAAACGACACTTTGATTCGGAACCTAATTTACAGCCCTTATCTCATTCGAGTGGATTGTTTTTAAATTGCTATCCCATTGTTCCTTTCGAACCGTATGAAATCTACTCCAAAGAATGCACTCGGAGAATCGACTCTTTGTGATTCGACTCCCTACCCAGCTAATTACACACTGACACAGGATACGAGCTCTCATAAAGACTCCTATATGGCACGTTGACATTTGTAACTTTGATAAAAACCTACAATATGCGTTGGCTGTATTCCAGCGAGCTGTTGTGCTCTTTCGTATTGTGTCCTTCAGAAAAAACCAGCAAAATTCTAATTAGCCACACAAAAAGAGATCAGATTCTTGGTCAGGCTTAAAGTGCACGAGCTGACCCAGGTAACGGTCCAGTTCGGTGTCACGCAGGTAACAGAATAGGAATCCCAGGCTGGTGATCTGATCCTCCACACCCATTGTACAATTGCTAGCCTCTGTCGTGCCATGATAAGCGTAGGTCCTAATATCCGTAAAGGTCTTCCCTCAAACGCCTGTCCGTTCGTACAGGGACTCGCGAGCGCTTGGCAATTTGGAGAGCAGGCTCGCACAGTCCAAAGCATATCAGATATCAATCAGTCAAGACCAGCGCTCTAGCGCGTGAGGTATCTACCATCTTCAAAGAAAGATGGAGGATTTTTGTTGTGGGGGTTGGGGGTTTGGTGGAGGGGAAAACCACCGTTACCTTCCGTTCTTTCCTGTCGTCGTCGTGTATCTGTAGATGCGTCCAGAAATGTGTGCGTTGTGGTCAGCGCGTTCCCTCTTACTTCGCCCTGGAACCGGTGATACGCACAATTCACCGGACGGATTTGTGTAGCCCGTTTAACACGCGCGGTGTTTAGGTCGGTGCAGGTTTCAGCACCATGTTTTCCTGGAACAGCTCCCAGCTCCAGGCGCGAGCCCGTTCTCCGCCTCTCAGCTTCTCTGTGCGAGACGGGAGCGCGCTGAGAAACCAACGTTTTTATGTGTTGAGATCGAGGCATCAAAAATAAATAAATAAATAAATAAATAAATAAATAAATAAATAATACGTGTCACTATTTTTTGTAGTCGTGCTCTAATCCTTTGCACCTTTAATATGCACCCCTTCCATCTGGAAATGTCGATTTAGTGTACCTTTAAATAAAGATTTAAGGTATAATTGGAGCCTAATTAACTTTTAAAGCTTTATAGGTAAATATACATACTACATTTACCTTTATGGCATTTGGCCGACGGCCCTTATCCAGAGAGACTTGCTGAAGTGCTTTTAATTCTCTAACAGCAAATACATCAATGCCGGTTCACTAGGTTATAGACAGAATAGTGTAAAACTCTGCTTGGAAGAAATATAGCACAAAAAGCACACGGTTTTTTAAGTTAGTTTGTAATTGCTTTTTAGGCTATGTTTGAAGACAGCCAGTGACTCGGCTGTTTGGACATCTAGGGGAAGTTCATCCCACCAGCTAGATGCCAGAACAGAGAAGACTCTTGACGCATGTCTACCTTTTACCCTGAGAGTTGTGAGATGGGATAAAGATACTACACTTATTTATCCAGTCAAAGGTAATTATACAAATATACAAATGTACTTTTAATGAGCTGCAAATCCTTAAGCCTAGTCAAATTTTTAGAGCGCATTTGACTCGTTTCTCATATTTCATATGTGTTTCTTGTGTGACATTTCTGATTATTTCCCTGCACTTTGTCATCAGTAGGATTGTATAATACAGAGACAGCATCTGCTTCTCTCTGTACAGCAGAGTCTATAGTTGGACACATTAAAATATGTAGTGTTGAATTTGTTGTTACAATGTGCCCTTAGATACAAGATAGTTAAATGCTGTAGCTTTTGCCATGCAGGAGATCTGAAAAGCTTCTTCCTCCTCCTGCGTACCAGGAAAATGACTCACAAGTAAAACACTTTGTCATTATAAGGTGTATAAAAAGCTACTGTATATCAGGTGTGGATTAGAATTCCTATTCAACTTTAAAGGACGTACACTATATTGTTACTAAAGTGTTTGTAGCCCCAAAGTGTTACCACAAAGCACACAATTGTGTAGAATATCTTTGTATGCTGTAACATTACAATGTCCATTCACTGGAAGATGTGAAGAGCTGTTCAAACATGACTGTGCCCCTGTGCACAAAGCGAGCTCCATGAACACATGGTTTTTGAAGGTTAGAGTAGGAGAATTGCGAGTTCTGCACTGACCCCTAATCTCCAACTTTGGGATGAACTGGAACACTGACTGCACCTCAGAACTCCTCACTTAACATCAGTTTCTGATCTCAGTAACGTATCTTATTAGAAATCCCCACAGCCGTTTTCTAACTTTTATTGGAAAGCCTTCCCTGAAGAATGGAGCACATTATATCAGCAATGGATGAATAAATCTAGAATGTGATCTTCAACAAGCACATATAGCTGTAATGGTCAGGTATCCATGAAAGATTTGGCTGTATAGTGTATGTAGATCTTCAGCCAGATTAATGGTTGGTAATTCAAGCTGATAAAATCTGTCCTTCACTGACATGCTGCACTGATTAACGTATCAGTTCTGCTATTGCACTTCATATTGCCCACCAGCAAACTCAGTGAACTCATGCTAAAAATAGCCTGAGCATGGAGCTTCCTTCTTTCATGTTCACAGCTCGCAAATTCTCCATGGGCCATTTCTTTTTATGGCCTTCAATTACAGGGAAAACAAAGACAAAGAGTTTGTTTCTCAACTGAACTGTGGTTATGCTGTGGTCTAAAAGTTCATGATTGAGGGTTTCATTACAGAGAGGTTCAGATCCGAGATCCGTACTTGAGGATAAGGATGAGCAAAACAGGACAAAGGAGCACTGGGAATTTATTAAGAGGACTAAAATGTTCTGCTTATATCCTACTGAAAAAGTAACTAATTTGCTCAAGTGGGAAAACGTACTTTATGTAACCTGTCACATTATTCTGTGCTGAAGATTCCCTATATAGAACAAGGAGCAATGCTTCAGGTGATTTTGCACACTTCTACACCTGGATAATAATGTGGAGCCTTCAAATGGTAACTGATTCAAATGACTTGCAGCCACCATCATATTGGGATATTTCCAATATAAAATAGAAATATATGTGTAAATGGAAATGTTTGTTTTGTGTGCTAATTGTTTGCTGCATTTTCATTATTCCAATAGTTGTTGTGTGCTGTGCTGATGTCACAGGGAGGAGTTTCCTGGTAGAGTTCCCTTTCTCACTCATATTTTCCACTTGTCATTCATTGTTTCTAATATTAATGAGAAATCCAACCTAGACGTAGAGGAGACAGCAAAAGTTAGACTCAAACTACTCAAACTACAAACTACTTAGTGATCTATAAGATGATAAGTACGATCATGGTGTGTGAACATAGCGGCATTATCATGACAGTCAAATTATGTTCAAATGTAGAGAGATAAAATGTAAGTCGCTCTGTATAAGTGTGTCTGCCAAATGCTGTAAATGTAAAATGCAAAAGTGCCACTGCATCAACATATTTATTGGCACCTCTATAAGAAGACAGTTGAACAGAATTGTGGGTAATATAGGTGAAAAAGTGAAAATAGACCAACATATTGATGGATGAGGGGGGCACGGTGACTTAGTGGTTAGCACGTTCGCCTCACACCTCCAGGGTTGGGGGTTCGATTCCCGCCTTGTGTGTGTGGAGTTTGCATGTTCTCCCTGTGCCTCAGGGGTTTCCTCTGGGTACTCTGGTTTCCTCCCCCGGTCTGGTCTGATGGAGTATATGAAAATATTTTAAAAATGAATTGTTCACTAAAGATAGGTGAGCAAAAGAAGTTACCCGAATCTTGTCCTGAAACATCTGCCTCAAAATGCCATTCACTTACTTATAAAGTAATGGCAGCATGGTTGGATCGAATTTTCCTCCAGACCTTAATCTAAACCGACAACATTTCTTTTATAAATATGAATGAGTTTTGCAAGTTGCTACAAATTTACATCTTGGCTGTTTTGCTTATCTTTGATTAATTCCTGGTTGTCAGGCGACGATCTCTCAGTTGTATCCAAAAGTTTCTTCTTTCACTCCTACTTGTGAAGATGGGAATGAATCCAGTGCCTCAGTGAAAGTGTTAATGCCTCTGACTAGTTAACAATCCCACACTGACGACAACAATATTACATAAGCATTGTCATGGAGGAAAAGAACACAGGAAGAAGAGGAGACATTTGTCTCCTGTGGATGCTAACAGTCTCTGACAGCCCGGTCTCTATGTTTCAGTTGCGTTTGCTCTGCATTAGCACATGAACCAAGATTTTGGAACCACAAAATGTACAATGCTGTAAGTGAATATTTCAACGTATTAGCAAACAGTATGGAAACAGTAAGAAAAAAAAACGGTTTTGCTGGTGATTTGTCTTAATAAGTGTATTAAGCTGCTCCAGTTCTGGCTGTGAGTTTGAGGATTTTTCTGAGCCATTAGGGATTTTTTTGTTGGCTCTTGGGATGAGGTGAAAATGCTGAGGCTGTAAGATATACACATATTCCACCAGTTTTCCACGAGAAAAAACATCAATTCATCTGACCTGAAAACTTACAATTTTTTCCCCTTTTTTTTCCCCATTGGTACTTTTCTTGATGTGAAGCAGAATCGTCTTCGTCACCCGGATGTTTTCCAGTCACAGCATGAGCTGAAGTGTTTTATTCCTTTTATATACGACAGCAATGTGTCAACCATTACAATTTGTCGTTTATTCCTGAATGACACTTCAAACTTTTATACATTTGTACATTTCTATGCGTGGAACAAGTTAGTTCTGCTGAACACATACGTTACTGCAAGAACACATACGTTACTGCACATACGTTCTTTTTTTTTTTCTTGTCCTCTGTACTAAAGACTTTCTGTTACAAACAACTAAACTGGAGACTTCTTCGATAAACATCCCCATACAAAAATGTCTCAAAATCAATACTTTAAAAGTTCAAAATTCTAATAACTTTCTTTAAGAGAACAAAATTGGCGATTGAACCTTTCACCTGTCAATCAAAGCAACACTAGCCAATCAGAGGTGTCTGTGAGTTCATGTATGTGGAAGAGGGAGCATAGAGGTCTGCTTTCTGAGTGTGTTAAACTTCCTGCATGAGCTCCAGTCCAAAAATTCTGCTGATTAACTTTATGTGTGTTGGAATTGAAGGAAACGTGTTTACGTTCATTTTCCCAAGTTGGTGGCTTTCATATGAAATCAGGCAGGTGGGGCAAAAGTCTGGGGTAAAGATTTGGAAAACCAACAACACTGGGCTAGACTATGGAATAAGTAATTTTGTGGTTATTCCGTCCTCTTTGTCACACACTCATATATAGAAAGCCATGCCAATTTCCACGCTTCCACATGAACAATCAGCTCATCTTACAGAAGGGGTTCATATATGTTCTGAGTGGTTTTGTGCCATCACCTCCCACAGCCTCATTTGTATTCGTGTGAATCTAAGCCGCAGAGACACAGGAAATTCGACCGGAAATAATACGGCACAGTATCAGAATTCCTGCCATGCAGAAACCAACGTCCTGCTCTGATTGGCTAGATGAGATCGACGACTACTCACAGGACTGAAACCCAGGGAAGTGTGTTTTGTCTCTGTATTTGCAATCTGTGACAATTGGGCTGTAACCTTAACACCAATAACATTCAGTGCTCTGTAAATGTACAAGGTTATAATAGTTTGCACTCGCAATATTCCCAGTTAAAGAAAATCTCACATTTACGTTTGTGGGGAAGACACATGTTTTGTCTGTGTTAGCTGAGCAGCATTACTAGTACATTTATTTAGATTTTGTACATGTAGTGCTTAGTAAAACTCCTTCATCATTTGGTTGCCATTTTATTGTTTTCAGCTCTCTGAGTTTTGCCTCTTATGGAGCTTTTTGGGTATCACAAAATGTAAATAATCTCTTCTGTTATACTGCTTTAGGATTTACATTTAAATGGTGTTTATCAACGTATACACATGAGGACAAACACAAACAAGTGCGTGTTAAAAATTTCATAAAAAATTATTTTGGTTGGTTTCATCTGTGAAACTTTTACAAACAAGTTGATTTCTAAGTGAAACGCAAGTAATGTGATCGACTCTTAGTCTGTGAAAATAAGGATTTCAACTTTATTTTACCAGGAAAAAAGCAAACATCGTTCAAGTTCAGATCAAATCACACAACCATCATATAAGTTCAATTAATAACAATGTAATAAAGGATATCAATATTGCTGCATAACTGAATCTGAAGCATCTACAGCCAGTTATTTCTGTCTCCAAGTCATTAAAAACAATCTTCAGTGTTTTGATAATGCCGGAGGTGTTAATAATTTGCTCATATGACGTTTTGTTTGTTGTCATTAATGTTCCGTCATTTTAAAATGGGATATCATCATTTCGTGCGGGGTGTGGTAGCTCAGTGGTTAGGGTGTTGGACTACTGATCGGAAGGTCATGGGTTCAAATCCCAGGTCCACCAAGCTGCTATTGCTGGGCCCCTGAGCAAGGCTTAAAGGCTTAACCCTCAGTTGTATAAAATGAAACAAAATGTAAGTCACTCTGGATAAGGGTGTCTGCTAAATGCTGGAAATGTAAATTTCAGATGAAATATATGTAATTTCTTTTTATTTAAAATATATATTTTATTTTATTATAACACCCAGAATAAGACTGTGGGAAAGAATAAAGTAATGAAAAAAAAGAAGTTGTAACAGCGGCATGTTAACATTTATATCATTGTTAGTTATGATTATAACTCGCCTTTAATATGCTCTGCGTTTGAAATCAGGCACGTCTGAATCAGGCATTTCCCTCAAAAAGGAGTGAAAAGTTTAGATCAGACACACATAATAGATCAGACACCCTGCTGAGAGCCAGGCTGCTCCTTTAAGGTTTTATGAGGTGCTCGCTGACATTTCCGCACTGCTGTCCACACCTACAAAGATATACACACTTTTTATATTTAATGACATGCTGTTGAATTGAAGTGCTCTGGCTCTACTCCTGCTGGTCGATCAGATGTGGTTTTCTTTGTCATGCTTCTTTATTTGAAGCTACTGTAAGTAGTTCTAGCTACGCTGGATATATTCTGACCTCCTGACCCTCGTGAATCATCTTTGTCTGTTACGGAGGCAGAATTGAGGCTCATTCATAGCAAAATGGATTTAAAGTGAAAGCTGTCTTTTTCATTGTTTTGTGCGGTCGAGGAAGCTAAGCATCTCATTTTCTCCAAACCAGAGGAGTTATTCTGTGTTAAGAATAAAGACCAGAGTTTCATGTATCTATGGTGGTATATTATACTTGATATTTTTGCCTCTAAAAATTTTTATTTAGACTGTTAGAGGTCTCCTGTTCTCTCATCCACTCAGCTCTTACACACTATGTGTATAAATAAAACAGCATGAGTTTAGCATCCGATCATTGTTGTAAAATCTATTGTGTGTCGTGTCAGTTCACCATGTGCTGTGGTGGCTTTAACGTGTGCCCTGAATTTGGAATTTGCCTTTTTTGCTGCATCTAATTTGATAAGGCATCTTGAGGGATGGTTCACTAATTTGTTTGGCTTAGTTGGTTAAAGCGCCTGTCTAGTAAACAGGAGATCCTGGGTTCAAATCCCAGCAGTGCCTGACTTGTCCATGGGGGTAAACACAATGCCTTTAATCCCTAGGATTTGTTAGCCAGTAGGTTAAGGTTAATTCAGATTGTTTGTGAGTTCAAATCCCAGTTCCACCAGACTGACACTGTTGGGCCCCTGAGCAAGGCCCTTAACCCTCAGTTGTATAAAATGAAATTAAATGTAAGTTACTCTTGATAAAGACGTTTGCTTAACGCTGTGGAATGTTGCTGTTTTTTTTTGTTGTTTGTTTGTTTTTTTGTTAATAACATCTTTGACTTAAATCCTGCAAATAAAAATGTCAGTTGATTTACTCAAGTTTCGGTACAACTGACTTCCATCAATTCTGTTCCCATTTCCACGCCTCAGATTTATTAAAGTGGTTAAGAGGAAATCATTACATACAGTATGTTGTTACTGCCGACTTTACTGCTGGGACGCTCCTCAGCTAGCTTGGTGTTTGGTAAATGGTAAACGCTCTTGTTCTTTGGTTCCGTCCTCCTCGGATGTAATGTATCATCGTGCCATCTGTTTTCTGCCTGCTTAGTAAGTCACTTTGAAGAAGAGCATCTGCTAAATGAGTAAATGTAAATATGACTGCTTCATTTTTTCATGAATAATAATGATGAGGAATGTCTAACAGTGACAGATATTATAACAAGCAAAGACTAAAGAGAGAAAAGACTTTTTCACAGGAAAGCACATAAAAAACTTGACCATAGACGATGACAACAACAACAACAACAACAACAACAACAACAACAATAATAATAATAAGAAGAAGAATAATAATAATACATTTTCCAATCATAATTTAGGAACAAAATTGCTCTTAATTTTGTGCGAGAGGAATAATCTCTCTTTTCCAATTTACAATAATTGTCTATAGTCATTCATGTAGAATATGTAGAAATCAGACTGCTCTTACATTAATCCATGTAACTGTGAAATATAAATACAATTAGTCTCTAAATAAATATAAAAAATTCTTAAATTCATAAAGTCTATGTAAGTAAAAAAATTAGGATAGATAAATAGATAGATAAATAGATAGATAGATAGATAGATAGATAGATAGATAGATAGATAGATAGATAGATAGATAGATAGATCGATCAAACAATGAATGAATAAATCCTAGGGTGTGTCTTCTCATTATTTGTTTTCTTTTATTTAAGTTAAATAATTAAATAATTAAATGAAATAATATTAACAAGAGTTGTAGTAATCAATCAATCAATCAATCAATCAATCAATTTAAAATAATTGAAAATAATAACGTAAATAAATTATAGCAATAAGCAGCAATAAGCAGCAATAGCAGCAATAAGCAGGCAAATAAATGAAAAAAAAATGAACAAACATACAAATAAGCCACAATTGTGTGTGACGCAATAGTTTATTGTAAAAGATCCAATAATATAAATAGGATTTAATGCATCGCAGCTCAGAATCAGTGATATCTAACTATTAGCTTATCACCCTGATCCCATGATCCTGCCATTAATTAGGTTTAATTAACAGAGGAAGCGAAAAATAATGATTTTTTTTTTTGACAGAATATTCAGCACTTAATTTAAATATTTTATCGGGAAGAAGAGTTCTTGTTTAAGAATCATTTTATACACACCATTTAGTGTAATGAGACATCAAGACATGATCTGAGATATCAGTGTCGATATGAAAAAGTGACTGATGAGATATATATCAAGATTAGAATTGGCTTTGCAGACATGCATCACACGTGTTGACTCCCTCGGAGACTCCAGCGTGCCAA
The DNA here is from genome assembly GCF_030014155.1 of Tachysurus vachellii. Lineage (NCBI taxonomy): Eukaryota > Metazoa > Chordata > Actinopteri > Siluriformes > Bagridae > Tachysurus > Tachysurus vachellii. The sequence continues at coordinate 10,937,723 of NC_083483.1, forward strand.
TTAGATGTGTTCACCTGCTACGTTTTCCTTCTTTGCCTGCCAGTTGAGAGCTCACTTCCTTTTCCTTGCTCTTTTATATCATTGTTATTTCTTTAATTGGAGCTTTTAATTTTCTATATTTCCATAACATTTGGCATTACAAGTCAAGAAGATTTTATTGTCATTTCCACCATACACCAGTACATAGTGAAATAAGACAACGTTTCTCCAGGAAGCCTTTATTATTGTTCACATATACATTATAGCACAGTGAAATTCTTTTCTTTGCATAGGAGGTTAGGGTCGGAGCGCAGAGGCACCCATGAAACAGCGCCCCTGGAGAAGGTAGGGTTAAGGGCATTGCTCAAAAGCCCAACAGTGCTGGGGCTTGAACCCTGATCCTCCAAGCAGCAACACAATGCCTTAACCACTTGAGATACCACTGCCCTGATGCTACATAGAACAACTTAAAGCTACATAAAACAACACAGGGCTAAGAACTGAAAGCATGTTGTCCTGGCCACATAACGTGCATCGTGTGCAACCTAGTGCGGACAGTGCAAGACAAAAGACAGTGCAAACAGACAATAAAAAACATTACAGGACAAAAACACAAAATAGCGCAGACCAGCGTGCAAACTAAATATTATACAGTACAATGTCCACAAATAGAGGGTAGTAAACAAGAGGGTTATTGGAAACATATAAACACTTATGTTATAGAAACAGTTAGATGAAGTATTGGTGTATAACAGTATGTGGTGTGCAAAATAGCAATTCCTAATATAACACGTGTATAAGGAAATGAACCCAATGCACATCAGTGTGTCTGAATTCTATGCGATTATTGTTATTGTAGTTATTCAATAAATCACAGTAGTTGGTTAATAATACCTGGTGATCCAGCAGCAGGATCACTGCACTCTCACTGCTTTGGCCTGGGTTCAATCTCCGAGATGAGATACAACCCAGCCACTGAGGGGGGTAACTCTCAGTGCTGGTCCAAATCCCTGATAAAAAAAAGGAGGGTCGCATTAGGATGGGCATCCGGCATAAAACCTGCGCTAAAATAAAGATGGTCCGCCGTGGCGACTCTGAACTGAGAGCACCCGAAGGACGACAACATAAAGTGGACCTTAATGGCGGTTTATAATTGATCTCACTTTCTCTCTGTAATATGAAACTTAGCAAACTCCTTTTCGATCCCAGCTTGTAGCTTGTTCTTGTATAATTCAGTTGGAGGTACATTTATTGGTCATACTATCAGATACACTATTTTTATTTCTATTAGTCACTTCGTAGTACACAGATATATAATGTTACTCTGAAGGCCCACTACGGGAAAATATTCAGCACAGACATTTTAAGCACTGCTGGGTTAAGAAATCCAAAATTATTCTACCAACAATGATGCTAAAATGTTATTGTTTCTACAGCACTTCATTCGCTGAGACATGTATGTTGGATGATCTGCATGATCTAAACCTACTGATGAATAAATGGTGTTGGGTGACAAAGATATACACTGATCAGCCATAACATTAAAACCAGTGAGAGGTGAAGTGAATAACATTTTGTTACAGTGCCATCTGTCTAGCGTTGGGATTATTAGACAGCAAGTGAACAGTGAGTTCTTAAAGATTGTTTATGTTGTTTCTGGTATCTACCAAAAGTGATCCAAGGAAGAAAAAAATAATGAACCAGCGACAGGTTCATGGACGCACAAGGCTCACTGATGCATATGGGGAGTTAAGACTATCCCGTCTGGTCCAGTCCCACAGAATATATAAAAATCTGTAGAGGTTTTCTGTACGGAGATATTTTATGCAACATTTATTATACCTTAAGAGAAAAAAGAGCTGGTGAGGGAACGATTATTGATAGCTGCTATAACATAATCAACTTAACTTGTCTTGTGGAAGGTCTAAAACATTCAACATAAGTAGATATGGATAGGTGTCTTTAAGTAATACATTCTTCATTCATTCGCTTCTCAGCTCCATGGTGCACGGTGGCTTAGTGGTTAGCACGTTTGCCTCACACCTCCAGGGTTGGGGGTTCAATTCCCGCCTCCGCCTTTTGTGTGTGGAGTTTGCATGTTCTCCCCGTGCCTCGGGGGTTTCCTCCCCCGGTCCAAAGACATGCATGGTAGGTTGATTGGCATCTCTGGAAAATTGTCCGTAGTGTGTGATTGCGTGAGTGAATGAGAGTGTGTGTGTGCCCTGTGATGGGTTGGCACTCCGTCCAGGGTGTATCCTGCCTTGATGCCCGATGACGCCTGAGATAGGCACAGGCTCCCCGTGACCCGAGGTAGTTCGGATAAGCGGTAGAAAATGAGTGAGTGAGTGAGTGAGTGTTCTGGTGTGTAATAATGTGGCAAGTAAGTGCATTTGTGTTGTTGTAGCTTAGTTAATTAGTTTAATGGGACTTACATATTGATTAACTTTAAAAAACAACCAAAGGAAAGATTTTATTGGTTTGCTTAAGGCCTACCTTGTGTACATAAAGGAAATACAAGTCTTGTCTTGAAGATAATATGCCTGTGATACAGTAAAAATGTGGCATTTTAGAGACTTGTGTGAAGTATGAATTATCTGCTTTAATAAGTACATCAATGAAAAATCCTCACAAGGATGGTAACTTATGCGTATTTGTATTTGTATTGTTTTTATACAACCTGAATGAGTGCAAAAATATTAAAGGCACTTTAATTCACAGCCAGTGTCTCTCCTACACCCTTCATCTGTTCCTTTTTATTTTTTATTTATATCCGTCTGTTATCCGGATCAGTATAGCTAATTTAACACCTCGCTCATGCTGATTCTCTCATACTCACTCTTTTTATTTAAATAGAGACATTTCAATCATCATTTAAAGTAGGAATATTACCAAAACCTTCAAATCAGCATTCATCAGTGTCACTGAAATCACTATCAGTATTCAGTGCCTTGCATGAATATTCACCACCTTTGTACTTGTCCATAATTTCAGTGTTTATGACCTGAAATTAAAATGATTGTAATTTGGCATTTTCACTATTTAATGTGCACACTTTTCTCTGTCCCTCTGATGATGCTGAGATGCTTTTCAGCTTACCATGGTTATAAAGAGTAATAATTAGTGTTATTATATCCTTCCTGGCAGCTCTGGCCATTTTTCTCTCTTATACCTCTCTTATAAAAACAAGCCGTTTCCACCTACAGAATGTTGTGTGTGATATTTTTAGGAGATCAATAGTTTATGAAACATTCTTCTAGAAACAACCATGCTGTGATCAACATGACAGAGATCAGGTTTTATATTTTTTCTTTCTGATGGTTCATGTGAACACAAACTGATCTCTTGGCCTGTATCTGTATAATTGTTGCATTGCTCTGCTGCCACGTGATTAGATGAGTAGATAAATGCATCAACATGCAGATGGGATGTGGTTAATGCGTTTGACTATTGGTCGGAAGCTCACGGGTTCAAATCCCATGTCCACCAAGATGCTACTGCTGGGCCCCTGAGCAAGGCCCTTAACCTGCAATTGCTGAGTTGTATCAATTGAAATAAAAATGTTAGTCACTCTGGATAAGGGTGTCTGCTAAATGTGTACAGGAATGCCATATTCTGTGGACAGTGAGTATATATACCAAACTTTGTGGTGATTCTTTCTGAAAGACCCACACACATATGGGTGTGATAGTCAGGGGTCCATACTTTTGGCCATATACTGTAGTGTACAGTACATACAGGCTCTCAGTCAATTTACTCTCAGGTGTTTTTTCTTTTTAGGAAAATAAACACGATCACGTGACACGATCTACACGTGACAACAGTTCCATGAACAGAGAACGCACGTAGGTTACGTCACAGAAGTTCGACGTGCATTCGATAAGAACGCGTTCTTTGACGTCACGTAGAACATGCGTCATGTTACCGTTCAATATATACTTGTATATATGTATAACATATAGAGAGAGAGGGTCTGAGCAGACGCACGCCACACACGCTTGTGTCGGGGCTTTTTGTCGTCGGACACGTGATCTTTATAACGAAACGATGACTTCTGTATCGCATAATTCAAACGTTCAAGGCGATATGAACAATTGCAGAATCTGGATCACGTACAGAATCGTCTTCTTCCTCGTGATAGTCTTCATTTTGGTGTTGCTCATTATGATGTGTGATTTGTCCTATCCTTACTTTTACGCGTGCTTCAGGACGCTTTGTAAACGCAGGGCAGGAAGAAACAGAGGTCCTCTGCTGCCGACCGTCAGTCTATATATAGCCTCTCAAGCATCTCCTGCATCGCATCGCACTACCTTTGTAAGAAGGACGTCTCCACCTAAGTCGGATCCATCTGATTTCTCCACCCTGTCCCCACCTCCTTATCCTGGATTGATGGATGCTGCGGTGCCGCCGGTCCTGGAGCGCACTGCGCGCAAATGACTACCAGTTTGTGCAAACGGCAGCGCTGTCATTCTTTATTGTTTTCTTTTTTACATTCAGGATAAATCATCAAAACAAATAAATGACAGAATAGTTTTCCTGATCATATTAAATACAATTTACTTTCAAACAACCATGTCGCATTAATTCCGTTGCTTTAAAAAAAAAACAGCATCTTTACGCAGTCACAACATCTTTACGCAGGTATAAGTCCAAGTCAGGTTACAAGTTAAGACTGACAGGTTCAAGTTACTTAACTAAAGTCCTTATCTTTAAGTACTGAGTGCTAAACAAATGATCAGGATCAGAATTAGAAGGATTTATTGCCCAGAATGCTTGCGCGTAAAAAGAATTGGTTTTAGTGTCATAAGATTCCAGTATACAGACAATAACAATAAGATGAGAATAAAAAAAATACACATATAAAAACTGAAAAATAAGTACAAAATTGCATGTACAGTTGTGTATAGATGATTAGAAGGGATCCAGAGTGATTTTCTGAGCCCTTTTCCCTCAATCTGGATATAAACAGTTCTTGAATAATGGGCAGAGGTTCCCATATAGACCAATAATCTTTTCAGTAGCTCCTGTGGCAGGTTAAACTTCCTCAACTGGCTAAGGAGGTACATCCTTAGTTGTGTCTTTTTTTTTTTTTACAATGGTGTTGATGTGAGTGTCCTACTTCAGGTCTTGGGAGATGGTAGTTTATCTTATTTATCCGTACTCTGTAAACAAACACACCCCTATTTTACCACTAGATGGCGCGAGAGCTCTTTATTTAACTGATATTATTTTACAGTGTGTGCTACAGAATGCACTTCACAGTGAATGCCGTCTCATAACTAATCACAGATCACAGATTGTTTTAATGAATACAGTTTCATTAGGATGGACGCAGGAGACCACAGGAGATGTGGAAGCCTAGTGGTTAAGGTGGTTAAGGTGTTGGACTACCAATGTTGGGAAGGTTGTAAGTTAGATCCCATTTCCACCAAGCTGTCACTGTTGGGCCCCTATGCAAGGCCCTTAACTCTCAATTGCTCAGTTGTATAAAAATGAGATAATGTAAGTCGATCTGGATAAGGGTATCTGCTAAATGCTGTAAATGTAGATTGAATCTTTGATAGCACATTTGTGTACATCCTAGTTACACTACTGATACATGTATGCTAGCATTTCATGCATACAATATTATTTGCACTCCCACACTTTATGTACATAACTGATCGTTCATATTCTATATTTATATTTTATATATTTTATTCATTCTATATTCATATTTTTTACTCATTCTGTCTATATTGTATCTCATCGTCTGCATTGTTTTCTTGTATAGTATAGTGTTATTTATGTCTGTACCTTTGAGAGTCACAAACTGCTGGAACCAAATTCCTTGTGTGTCAATACACTTGGCCAATAAATCTGATTCTGATTCTGATTCTGATACTACTACAAGTGTCTTTGCAATTGTACCAACACATTAATTTTTCATACTTACATAATCGTTTATGTAGCTGCATGTACATATGCATGCTATAGATTCTAGTTTGTGTTCAATATTAGTATACTTATTGAAGTATGCTAGTGTCCATGTATACATGTATAGCATATACATGTGAGTGTGCAAGTACAGAAACATGCTAATACCCAATAATACATACATGCATGTATGCAAGTATGTAGAATCCGTATCCATGTTTGATTTATGATGGTCTAATACACGACTTGGGTGTGTGTAGGTCATTATTGTCTCTTGGGTGTTAGCCAATTATTATGCTAGAATCCTAGGCATCTTTAGCTACACAATGCTGGCATGCATATCCAATTGTGGCAAACTAGCATACTACTGTATAAAACCTGCCTTTATGCATACAGTAGACATGGCACCGCTATAAGTGACCCTGACCTGCATACACTAAATAAGGGAATGGCAGCAGAGAGGTTGTGTTTGTTCTCTGTTGGACCACACTTTCCTCCCTGAGCTAGTTATCTATTAGGCACATATGGAAAACCCCTGTTCACGATCTTGTTGGTAGGCTACATTACATGACTGGATAACAATCTATCGATTCTTCCAAGCTGTTGTCTGGAACAGTTCCAATTGGATGAACATTTATTGACTGGATGGCACTGAGGTAAAATGCGCCAAATGGGGGTTGCCATTAGCACCACATGAGGAGATTTGTCCATCTACAAATCTATAATCTCAATCTCACTGATTTATTGTTAAGTAAGTAGCGTGCTGAAAAGTTGTACTTAATCATATTCACAAAAAGTGAAATGAAATCCAAACCAAGTGTTTCGTTGTTCCAATTATGTTTTATTACAAATCACAGAGCACATAATGCTTGTCTTTGGGATTTTCACACACAATAGTCTCTAGAGTTTAGACAGAATGGTGCAAAGCGTGGATCTGCAGTTTGAAACACCTTGTTCGATGTGAGAGATCGAAGGAGAATGCCAGACCAGTCTGAGCTGACTGAAAGTATATAGTAACTCTGATAATCACTCTTTTCAACCGTGGTGAGCAGGAAAGCATACCAGAACACACAACGCATCAAACCTTGAGGTGGAAGAGCTACAGCAGAAGATCAAATCAGGTTTCACTTCTGACAGACAAGAACAAGAATCTGAGAAAGTCCAGGTTCCTAATAGTGCAGGTTTGTGTACTTTCTCAACACAACGTAAGGTTTTTAACCTTTATACAACACCATGTATCTAATATTTACTAAATCTTGGTTCTGCTAACTGAAATGATGACTATAGATCAACACTTAAAAGCTGTTTTGATAGATATTAAAAGAATTTATAAATGTAGCAGTAACTCTACTAATCATGTTGTACAATTCATCACAGGTTCAGAATAGTGTGGAGCAAAACCATTATTTACATTCTAACATACACACACACACACACACACACACACACACACACAAACACACACACACTCTACACACACACTCTACACACACACACACTGTACACACACTGTACACACACTGTACACACACACACACACACACTGTACACTCACACATACGCATACACACACACACATACACATACACACACTGTACACACACACACACACACTGTACCCACACACACACATACACACACACATACACACACTGTACACTCACACACATACACACACACACTGTACACACACACACATTCACATACACACACTGTGCACACACACATACACACACACACAAACACACACACACTGTACACACACACTGTACACACACACAGTACACTCACACATACGCATACACACACACATACACACACTGTACACACACACACACACACACACTGTACACACACATACACACACATACACACACTGTACACTCACACACATACACACACAGTACACACACACATACACACACACACATTCACATACACACACTGCGCACACACACACATATACAGTACACACATACACAGAGATACCCAGCTGTATTGATAATTTCTATTGTTTAATGGTTTCAAGTATACAAAGCATAAATCATATTATACAGAAAGTTGTAACCCTCTGATTTTCCATGTACAGTAATTTGTACGCTGCATGCTGACATGTTGAACTATGGTGTAATCACACAGCACTTCTGTCAGTGATAGACTGCATCAATCTATTGCCTGGGCTACAAAGTAATCATCCTGAGCCACACTTCTTTATATCATTGTTCATACCCTTCTTTTGTGCTGTTGTACTTCATTCCAAAATAAACTCTGCTTTATATCACTTATTACAAGTAAATAATCTGATGTGAAGGCCAGGATTGAAACCTTATATTTATGTCTGTTTATCAGAGAAAGCCAGACTTCAGTATGTCATAAGAAAAGCATTAATGCTAACGGTTACATCATGCTGTTCAGCCCTGAGGGAACAGGACAAAAGGATTTAGCAGAGCAGCTAAATCCCCACAGCACTCTGGGAAAATTTCTGGTGTTTTGAGAGAGACAGAGTGAGAGCTAAGAGGAGAGAGAAAATGTAGAAGGTGAAGGGTTAAAATGAGAGAGAGAACGGGGATGAAAAGTGGGATGGTTTAAGGCATAAAGCAGCTTATGTCTGATTAGATGAAGAGAAATGTTCTCTAAACATCACTTTTTTAGGGATTGCTGTGTGTGTGTTTGTGTGTGTGTGTGTGTGTGTGTGTGTGTTTGTGGATTAGGATTGGAAAAGGAAGACCGTACCCAGAGTAAGGAGGCAGAACTAATCTAATTACAGATACAGTATAAGTCCTATTTTATGTTTGGATTTAGGAATTTAATCCACATTTGAGTGTATTTCTTATTTTACAATGAATTTAATAAGATATAAAGGTGATTAAATTCATTGTAGCATCTCATTCTAATGCTAGCCCACTTCGTCAAGTGGGCTAGCATTAGATACGAGAACAGCCTCTATTGTACTATACAATGTTCTGTAGATTTAAACTTTAGGGTTAACACAGGATTTTATATGTTGTGTTTGAATAGTCAATCCAAAGCACCCATCTGTCCCAAGGCTACAACATGTATCTACATTCGAATCTTTCTGAATCAGCACAAAAGTTAAATGGAACCAAATGACAGTATCATATTTCACTGTTCAGGAGGAAGAGAAAAATCAGCCTGTTATTCCATATATCAGCGCTCTACAGAAAATTACACTCCAACATCCACAATAAAAAAGTATTCTAAGTGAACAAACCTATACCTAACAAAATTTTGTTCCCCGGTGTTGCAGGGTTTAGAAAGAAGGAAAATGGTAAGTGAAAAAAAATCACCATGAGATATGTATTTCAGCAGGGAATGAGCAGAGCTGTGGCATTTCTCCCTCCGGCTCATATACGAACGTCTCCAACCTCCAGAACCTTCAGCACTACTTTAGTTGCCTGATCATATCTACCAGTGTTTAGTGCTTTATAAAAGCACACTTGCGATATAAGCGGCTAACAGCATAAAATGTTCACACATAGACACTATTTTCAACTCACTAAGGGACAGAAACATCTGGATCATCATCTGCCAATCCCCTGCCTTGATTCCTTATTCCGCTAATGTAGTGTACAATGAGACAGCATGTGATTCACCAGTGCTCTCATCAGCAGGTTCATCTGTAGCCTGGAAGATACCTACTAAATAAAGCTGGCCAATTATTTACTCCTAAAATACACAATAATACACAAGCAGTGAAGCATAAACAACACTGGATGTGACGCCAGTCCAGGAAACTCACATTGACACAAACATTCTGCGCACACCGTATACAGTTAACTGCAAAAGTTTGCAACCCCCATGGTGTTTTGAGTGGAAAAAACTAAAACTAATGAAAGTGTAGGCGTTTCTTGCAGTCGCTCTTAACAACCCTTTAAGGGTGCTGAATGAACAACACCAAGCATATTATTTTACATGCAAGAATGAACAGATTTAAGGGTCATTGTTATTGTTATTGTTATTGTGGATCAGTCAAGAAGCTGATATTGGCTTAGATAGCAATAATGAGCCTAACACTTCTTACGCCAGATGCTAGCTAGCAAGCTAGGCAGCTTTCTAAAGTTTTTTATAAAGTAATTATTTAGCATTATTTTCTCACCAAGTTGCATTTTCCCCTTGTCCAAGATAGATAGACGTTTCATGATCACAGGTTTATTATGATCTTATAAACTTTCTTTAATATAATCTATCTTTATAAAATCATGGTTCACCGGTTCTCTGATATTGTGACAACTAATACCACTTACTGTACAGCAAGAATCAGCCATGATCTCCTGCAGCATGGCAACGTTTCCAAACCACCAAGTTCATTCATTCATTCTACCGCTCTTACGAACTACCTCGGGTCACGGGGAGCCTGTGCCTATCTCAGGCGTCATCGGGCATCAAGGCAGGATACACCCTGGACGGAGTGCCAACCCATCGCAGGGCACACACGCTCTCTCATTCACTCACACAATCACACACTACGGACAATTCTTCCAGAGATGCCAATCAACCTACCATGCATGTCTTTGGACCGGGGGAGGAAACCGGAGTACCCGGAGGAAACCCCCGAGGCACGGGGAGAACATGCAAACTCCACACACACAAGGCAGAGGCGGGAATCGAACCCCGACCCTGAGGTGTGAGACAAACGTGCTAACCACTAAGCCACCGTGCCCCCCAATCACCACCAAGTTATGTGTGGAAATTAAAAAAGTCTTAGTTTTGAAATCATCCTCGTTTTCTCTAGTTGTGAGTTTGTGATGGATAACTAGCCAGAACCTGTAAGACATAAGCAGAATTAACACTCATAGTTTAATACACTTGAGGGATTATACGTGTGATTACGCTTTGTATAGATAGTTAAGCTGTTGTATAAATGTTGGGCTGTTTGCTGCCTCATTCAAGTCTTGATTAGAGTTCGTGTGCAGTCGTCCTCAGAGGAAGTCACGCCGGCCTTTTAAGATGCCTGATACTGACCCAGTTTATGTGCTAAAGCTGCATCTTTGTACTATGAATTGCCAGTAGGCTTTCCTATCACTGGTTACCATAGTAATAACATTTATCAGAGGGTGGCTAACATTCAGTATCAGTTATGTGTGTAAAATTCAGCAGTGTATATCTGTATATCATAGGAGATGAAGAGGAAGCAGTGTGTGATCTTCACCATGGGTCACGTGCACTCTGCTCTACTCTCTTCACTTCCATTTGTAGTTACTGCACCAAGTTGCTATATCTATATCTATATCTATATCTATATCTATATCTATACCACGCTATAAAATTGATCCCAACACTGTCATGTTGCTGGACAAGACTATGATTACTGTCGGTCATTTGATCGAAAATTGCAGCTGTGTGTGTGTGTCAATTTGCGTGGGCTGATCGTAAATGTGGTGTTTAAAAGCCATATAAATCAGCATTTATGTGTCTACATCATTGTGCAGGGGAGGTTCCAGGTGCTTAATGAAAAATGCTGTGTTTCTATCAACTCCAAAATAGTTATAGCTTTATACACTCCAGCTTTAGCTGGAAATCTAAATGTACAAAGTAAGTATCGTGGGTTTATTGTGCTTTTTACATGTATGAAGAAAATGGCTGAATTTTAGGGAAGCCATATTGTGAAGTGATAACTTCATAAAAATGTTTTAGAGATGAATAGACAGAGATCTATTATTATTATTATTATTATTATTATAATTATTATTATTATTATTATTATTATTATTATTATTAAAGCCAAAGGGTTTAGTCTATGCCAAGTAAGTTTGTTATAAGTCTTATTTTTTTGTACAGTAAAATAAATAAGTAAATAAATAAATAAATCAGAAAGGGTGAGATTGGGGTCCAAAATGGTAACATGAGGCATCACAGTGAAAGAAAAAAAAGAAAATACTTCACTTAAATATAGACGTAAAATAATTGCTAAGGTTTGTGATGTTGTGTTTTAATGCTTTAATATAGCATTAAAACACAACATTGTGGTTATTCAGTCATGTTGATTATTGGACTTTTGTAAGGAAGAAATTCTGTGGAATTTAAACTGAGCACAACTGATAGTAAACACTTTCAATCTCTGATCTTATTTCATGTTCTTACAACCAATACTGTGTATGTGTGTGTGTGTGTGTGTGTGTGTGTGTGTGTGTGTGTGTGTGTGTGTGTGTGTGTGTGTGTGTGTGTGTGTGTGTGCAGGTTTGTTCAGAATCTTAAAGTCCAAGCCAAGAAGTGGAAAAATAAGGAAAACGTGGTGCAGCCCTTAGGGAGATCTGAAGATACGTTTTACTGCAAGACCTGAAAGGAGAGGATGAGAGACCAAGGAGAGCAAAAAGAGAGAAAAATAAGGAAAAGGAGCAGAGAGAGAGAGAGAGAGAGAGAGAGAGAGAGAGAGAGAGAGAGAGAGAGAGAGAGAGAGAGAGAGAGAGAGAGAAAACAGACTACTTGGAATTTGACTACATCAAATGGAAACTTCTTATATATAGGAAATATATGTGATATTTTTCTTACACGATATTGTTGAGACTTTTTATATTTTATTTATTAATGTTTTTATTTTTAACATTTTCTGTACTTTAGCCATTTCAAATGAAGTCATATCAGGTGAGTTGTTCGATCAATAAACATGTCAACAAAAATCAATTACTGTATTAGAAATGTCAATTCCTTTTGTTTTTTATATTTGTTTATTTTAATATATGTTTAAATTTAATTAATATTTCATTATTGTTAATGAGGTTTGTAAATGTCAGGAGGTGCAGTAAACAATGTTTCTAACTATTCATAAATAAATACTACTAAGAAGAAGAAGAAGAAGAAGAAGAAGAAGAAGAAGATGATGATGATGATGATGATGATGATGATGATGATGATGATGATGATGAAGAAGAAGAAGAAGAAGAAGAAGATGATGATGATGATGATGATGATGATGATGATGATGATGATGATGATGATGATGATGATGATGATGAAGAAGAAGAAGAAGAAGAAGAAGAAGAAGAAGAAGAAGAAGAAGAAGAAGAAGAAGAAGAAAGAGAAATATATTAGCGTTTTTGTTATCAGGGTGGTCTGCACCTGCACTTTGTGTAATGTTTGTGAAGATGTTTCTGAACCAGTGGGCTACATCAGATGTGTATATAAAGTGTGTGTGTGTGTGTGTGTGTGTGTGTGTGTGTGTGTGTGTGTGTGTGTGTGTGTGTGTGTACACCCTCTGTCAGAGAGCATCACATTTCTAGTCAGCACAAAACCACAGAAGCACACAGCAGGCTGTCAATGTCAAACAGAGGAGTGTGTGTGTGTGTGTGTGTGTGTGTGTGTGTGTGTGTGTGTAAATATGAGAGAGAATCAGAATGGGAGAGAGAGAGAGAGAGAGAGAGAGAGAGAGAGAATGGGCAGAATGTAGTGAATAGGGATTTTGACAGCAGTGGCCTGTGTTTGGAGTTGCTGGTGTGCAGATTGACTGTGGCAGAAGCATATGCAGGACGGCAGAAGACAAACAGCAGGCCACTCATCTCCTCTTGTTCAATCTCCTCTGTACACTCCACAGCACTCCAGCACTCTTTGCTCTCTTCCTGCCAGCACTCTTTACATACACACATACTGTAAATGTATAGCTGCCCTGTCTCTGTCCTTTAAATGGCTGCATGTGCACTGAACTGAAGAACCAGTCACACGTATGACAGCCAAATTCTGCAAGTGAAATCATTGCATTTCAAAAGAGAATTTGCATAAACTGGTGTGTGTTTTTTTGCTCTGCAGGTTTCCCTCTGATTCCCAATCTGACGTTGCAAGGAATTAAACTAAATTTTTCATCTGACATCACATCATGATCTGTCACTTCAAGTCATATTAATAAATGAGACATGTTCATGATTTTTTGTGGGGGGATTTTTCATGCTCTGAAGTGAAATTCATATAATCCAGAACAGACAAAACTTAACTGCACTCCCATCACACACACCTGTACTCCATCACACACACCTGTACTCCATCACACACACCTGTACTCCATCACACACACCTGTACTCCATCACACACACCTGTACTCCATCACACACACCTGTACTCCATCACACACCTGTACTCCATCACATACACCTGTACTCCATCACACACACCTGTACTCCATTGCACACACCTGTACTCCATCACACACACCTGTACTCCATCACACACCTGTACTCCATCACACACACCTGTACTCCATCACACACACCTGTACTCCATCACACACCTGTACTCCATCACACACACCTGTACTCCATCACACACACCTGTACTCCATTGCACACACCTGTACTCCATCACACACACCTATACTGCATCACACACCTGTACTCCATCACACACCTGTACTCCATCACACACACCTGTACTCAATCACACACACCTGTACTCCAACACACGCCTGTACACAATCACACACACCTGTACTCCATCACACACACCTGTACTCAATCACACACACCTGTACTCATATACACATGCCTGTACACAATTACACACACTTGTACACAATTACACACACTTGTACACAATCACACATACCTGTACACAATATATACAGCATACAGTATATGTGTGTGATTGAGCATAAGGCCTCACAAAGAGTTCCTGAAACAAGCCAAGCTGTTCTCTGGTTTTGTTATTCTGGTGTTGAATCTGTTTGTGATGGTTTGTCATTGTGGATTTTGCCCCGTTGTTGACGTTTGCTAATCACCTGACCTCTGCCTGTTCTTGGATCATGATTGTGGTAACTGATTTGGATTTTTCTGCACTCACACTCATCATGCTGCATTTGCATCAGTTTCAGCAGTCCTTACCTGACAAGTACACTTAAACCACTTCATTCTCCTCACACACACAGCAGCAGCTGAAATACTGATTCTTAGCTGAATTGCTAACTGTACCAATTTGGTGGACATTTTTTTGTAGCTTGAGATGTTGCACCTATACACCACATTTCTGGGGACAATCAGATACAATCATTTTATCCAAACAATGTTTTGGCTACTCATGCAGGAAGTAACAGTTGGCCGGTGATACTGTCAGACACCAGTTTGCCAGTGGGATTTGTATATTTATCTAAAACCTTCTGATTGTGCTGAAGAAGATAGAGATCCCAGACACCAAAACATTCTGGGCTCGGAGTATGTCACTGTTGGCTCATGGCTAACAATACAAATGTTCACAGAATATTTGGTGTCTGGGTGAAAGGCTTTGAAGTCATAAGGAAATCTTTTATTTCAACAACAATAAAACCTCAAGGCAAAGCAACAAATGTTAGCAACTAAACAGAAGAAACATTTCAGAACCAATCAGGGAGAAGACAGCTGTGCACAGATGCAGGACGTGAGACAGACAACAAAGGAAATCGTGGCTTCATGGTGATCTGTCTGTGAAGGACATGACACTAAGCTCTTGGATTTGGGGTCCAGCATGAAGGCTGGTTTTAGCATTAAAAACAACTTTAGACAAACTGAACAATTGGGAATTGAAGATACAAATAGCAAAACCAGGTAAAACTTCTATTTCTATTTCAACACTATTGAGGAAACTGTAGAGGAGAAACACCAAAACAAAACACAGAAAGTTAAACCATCAAGAAATCCTCCTGTAAGTGAAATGGTGTCTCAGGATGGCGTTGGAGTTCTGAATAGAAACACTCAGACTTTCCTGTGTCTCATGACTGACACTTTGCTTTGCCTGTTTGTGTCTTATGCAAGAATGTTTCATAGAGGTCTGAATCCTGAGGGTGCAGATGCTGTCCACACAAATCAGAGACAATATCTTCCACTCAGTCCTCCGGCACAGGCTTTCTTCGGCTGAGGGATACAAGCATCAGTGTGGAAATACGTTGAGATATAAAGAGAGAGAGAGAAAGAGAGAGAGAGAGAGAGAGAGAGAGCGAGAGAGAGACATTAGCCATTGTAATTCATCATATGCATGCAGTTTAGACCGTATCTCACAGCACTCACTACATTTAGCCCCATACAGTATACTACAGTATAGAACCTCTCTTTACGCTATCATCTTTGTCAGTTAGGTTAAAAGGAATACAGCAGCAACAACAAGAATTTCAAATGTTTCTGTGAAAAGCACAGAAAACCTGCTTGCTTTAAACTCATTTATATTAGATATCAAAGTGCAGTTGTTGAATTCCTTCTGTAAACTCATAAAGATCTGTGTTTTTTAACATAGCTAAAAGTAAACAAAAGGTTTTGACCTGAACAGACGTAGATGTCAGAATATTTGCTGGACAGTGTAAATACCTGGAATTACTTTTATCTCATCCCAATACATTACTGATTATTTACATTATGTAATCTGTTTTATTATGTGTATGTCGTTGAGGCAAAATCAGTGTAAATTCAGCATATGCATTATTTTAATAATATTATTCATAAGCTTAAGATAGGGCAATCCATAATCACAAAACATACAGTATATACAGCACTTAGAACACACCGATTAGACTTAACGACACAAACAAATAATAAGACTTCAGAAAGATATTCAGACACAGCAGCCAGCTAAAGACTAGGTAAATACAATAAGGTAACAAACCAACCATTGGACTAAGACAGGCAATAGCACTGAAATCACAGGTCTCTTTCTTTCAAATCTTCTCTGTAATAATAACCTCCTCCAGCTTCCCATGTTCTTTGCCAGTCTGTTCTTCTTTTTGCTCTCTTTTTCTTCACCTTTGTGAAAAATCTCTGGACATCACTCTCAGAAGCGTAGCTGTGTATGCTCTGGGCTCGATTTTCACTGCTCACTCAAAATGGCTGTGAATCACACAGAAGGTGACCTGATCCTGAACTCGTCACGTGGAATTTGCTGCAAATTGCTGGATGTGGAGACCGTTCTCTTATTGTCTATGACAGTTTTTTTTCCTCATTCACAGTCATGACAAACAACTGTGATTTTCCCAAAGGCCTTGTTAATTACAGAAGTGTAAAGATTGACTAGGTATGCACACATTTCTACTACAGGAACCTTTTCAGGAACCCTAAAGTATCAGCTGTGTTATTTTATGTCTTTAATTTTAGCTAACATACAGTAAATGTTAAGCAAAAGCATTTCAAGCAAGTTTAGCTGTTATTTACTGTATGTTAGCTAAAATTAAAGACATAAAATAACACAGCTGATACTTTAGGGTTCCTGAAAAGGTTCCTCTAGTAGAATTTTGTTATTTTATGTCTTTAATTTTAGCTAACATATAGTAAATGTTAAGCAAAAGCATTTCTAGCAAGTTTAGCTGTTATTTACTGTATGTTAGCTAAAATTAAAGACATAAAATAACACAGCTGATACTTTAGGGTTCCTGAAACGGTTCCTGTAGTAGAAATTTGTTATTTTATGTCTTTAATTTTAGCTAACATACTGTACAGTAAATAACATCCAAACTTGCTAGAAATGCTTTTGCTTAACATTTACTGTAACAAGACAAAAACATCACAAAAGTGTGTTGACTCAACAATCAGGTGTGTAGTCACTTCTAGTGGGTTGTGTAGCTAACATCAATAATAATATTATGGAACAAGCAAAAGAAAAACAAGCATGCGGCTCCTCGACAACTGCCCTTAGTAACTGTTAGGAAAACCTTATTTTTGTTTCATTTTTTAATTTTTCAGTAAAGGCAAACCTTTTGAAATTCTTGTCCAAAGTAATCGTTTAACTCAAAAGAAAGAAAAACTTCCTCAGAGTTCAACAGCATTGAAATTGTTTTACTGTAAGACATATTCAACTTCCTGCTAATCCCAGATAAAAGAAGGGCACAATCTAGACAACAACCACTGAAGATAAGACCTGCTCCTGAGGACATTTCTAACCTTTAGTCTCCTGTAAGGACCAGCTTCTGTACTCATCATCTTCACGCTCTGTGGCATCTTTGAAGCATTTCTCCTTCATCATACATGGACTTGTGGCTTACAGTGGACAAGGACTGGACAATTCAATAAAGGCTAAATGAGACATGTAGATATGTGCCTGACCTTACCCATTAATACGACTGTGATAAAGATCCTATCCCTGACAAGAGCATAAAATCACACGAGCGTTGCTGATACACAACCTCTACATAGCAAATCACGCCCTGACTAACTGGGAGATGCAGTTGGCATTTCAGTGAAAAGGTGAGATTGAATAAAAAGTAATTAACTTACAGAAAGGTCACGTGTAATGTCACATGAACAAGAGAGAAGCATCGATCTTTCTCGAGAGCTTGCTGGCTTCATCGCCGTATGCATTCTTAGGGTCCGTTTATGCTAAGTTTTTTTTTTTTTGCAGTATCAATCGATCTAAACGCTTCTTCTGCTGTTTATCATCTGAACATGTTTTTAGTTGAACCCTACAACACTAAACATGATTTATTTTCTACATTATCTTTCAAGAATGATCTATTAATCATCCAAAATAATTCCTTTTGAGGACGTTTTCCATTGTGTCGTGCTCATTGTTTCATTGATACGCCATGGTATTTGGCATCTGCTTTGCTAATTAAAAGGAAAAAAGCATCTAATTTAGTGTTTTTTATGCTCAATGTCTTCTCAAGTTGAGTCATTAGCATAATACGGTATAATTAACAGCTGAATAACACGAGTGGATAAAAAGGCTCAGACAGACAATGAAATTATGGTCAGAAATTATAAACAGGGTGGAACATAAGTTAGAATAACTATAATGAGTCACCATCATATACAATTAAATGGGCTCGGTTATTAAAATATATATGTTTTTAAGCATTTTTACCAGTACACCGCTGCTCCATTCTGTCAGAGGAATGGAAGTCGACTTATCAGATATTTTCAGTCAGTATAAACAAATAAATCTGGGTTTTGGTGTGAGACGTGTGTTTTTTCCCTCTGTTGATAACCTCACACGGAATTTTAGCGGTTGAAGATAAACACCTTCAAATTTTAGATGTATATGAACAAACACTTTGGGCATCTTAGAGAGCAGAATTGGTTTTGATATCAACATTTACTTTGAAGATACAAACATTTGTGTGAAAAACAACTAATTGATCTGTTTTTTTTTTGTTACAGTTCTATGAATATTTTGTCCTTAGTAGTCTACAAATTTTTTAACAAACTATAAATCCTTAAACCCCTAAGTGTCTAATTTCATATGACATTCATATTAACCCTCACTGTTTAGCGTGACATGATAAAGGCATTGAATACCGAACATGGAAACTAAACAGGCGCAAATTCATTTTTTTTCACCTCTGAGAAAAGTGTTAAACTCCAGTTAATGAAGCCAGCTGTAATGTAAAACCAGTGGAAGGCTTACATTTCAGCACATTTATGATAGCTACTACAGTGTGTGATCCATGACATTGCGCTTCTAGTAATGAAGAAGATGGAAAATTACATCAATCGTTCTCCACCATTTGACATATTCTTTAGCTCAGCATTCTCACTTCCTGTAACAGAAACCCCATCTGCCTCACATGACTGTGTTTTCTTTACGCCAACACAACTGATTCTGCTCATAATCTAATTATTAAGCACTTCATAAGCTGTGTCAGGTGCGTTCGAGCTGGGAAAGCACGAAAATGCTCCAGTGGGAGGAGGTTCTGAGTGATTATAGGACAGAAAATGAGAAGCGTTCAGTAGCTAACGTGAACTGAGGGACAACAATGGGAAACCCCATGATCGGTGTATAGTGAAAAACAACACACAGACACACACAGTTAGCACTGAAATCTTAGGTCTATTTCTTTCAAATCTTCCCTGTGATAACCTCCTCTAGCTTCACATTTTCTCTGCCAGGCTGCTCTTCTTTTTGCTCTCTTTTTCTTCACCTTTGTGAAAAATCTCCTCTCTGCTTGCTCTGGACTTTACTCCATCTCATAGCCTGCTATTGCTCTCCCTCATACCCATTAATGGACCAGCGTTCTGCCCCTCTAGATGCTCTCAGAAGCGTAGCTGTGTATGCTCTGGGCTCGCTTTTCACTGCTCACTCAAAATGGCTGTGAATCACACAGAAGGTGACCTGATCCTGAACTCGTCACGTGGAATTTGCTGCAAATTGCTGGATGTGGAGACCGTTCTCTTATTGTCTATGACAGTTTTTTTTCCTCATTCACAGTCATGACAAACAACTGTGATTTTCCCAAAGGCCTTGGTAATTACAGAAGTGTAAAGATTGACTAGGTATAGTTTAGAACAGTGAGTTCCCATTAGGCATGCACACATTTCTACTACAGGAACCTTTCCACGAACCCTGAAGTATTAGCTGTGTTATTTTAGGTCTGTAATTTTAGCTAACATACAGTAAATAACAGCTAAGCTTGCTGGAAATGATTTTGGTTAACATTTACTGTAACAAGACAAAAACATCACGGAAGTGTGTTGTGTGTATCAAATGTAGCTCTCATTTCAGAGGATTGTCTTTTGGGGAAAGTTCAAATTCAATTAATATAATACAATTCAATTCGATTAATATAATACAAAAATACAAGATCGATATTAGATACAGTATATTTAAATGTGTTTGTATTTATTCTCAACGAGCAAGCCTGAGGTGACTGATGCGACTGTGGTGAGGAAAGACTCCCTTGGATGGTAAAAGAAGAAACCTTGAGAGGAACCAGACTCAAAGTGGAACCTCATCCTCATTTGAAGGGTGTGATTATAAATATACGCTAATTCAATATACAGTCCAACAGGTGTTGTGTTGATGAGGAGATTGTTGTCCTTAAAGATCATATGAAGTTGGCATCTCCTCTTAGTATGACCGAATACTTCATGAAACACAGTCCAACTGGAGCTGTTACATCTCTAGATGTTTCAGGATCCTCACATGGTTGGCCTCATCTCAGTGAGGGTCCAAAATCTTCAAGGCACGGAAGACATTCGGATCTGGTACAATTTCTGGATGCCACGGGATGGTTAGAAAGAGAGAAGCAGTAGAAAGGAATTAGCATAGCTGCTGTTCATAATATTAGCTAGCACTAGATGATAATGTGCATGTACTAGAGCACACTATTATGGGAAGTATTATGTGTATGCTTGACTAAAGAGACGCATTACAATAGTCCAGTCTAGAGGTCATGAATGCATGAAATAGCTTCTCAGCATCAGATACAGATAGGATGTTTCTTAGCTTGGCAATATTCCTGAGGTGGAATAAGGATGTTTTTTTTAATATAGGCAACTTGCTGTCTAATATAAACACCCAGGTCTTTCACTGTTGAGCTAGTAGTTAAAGTACATCCCTCTAAATGGAGCTTCTGTGTACTGGTTTTTGGAGCATAAGTAGTATTTCTGTCTAATCAGAATTTAACAACAGAAAATTACAGGCCATCCAATCGTTTATCTCTTTAACGCACTCAGTTAATTTAGACAATTTAGATATTTCATCTGGTTTTTATGAGATATATAACTGGGTATCATCAGCATAACAATGAGAAACTAATCCCATGCCTTCTAATGATGTTTCCTAAGGGAAGCATGTATATTGAGAAAAGCAGAGGTCCTAGAACTGCTCTTTGAGGGACCCCATAATTAACTGGCAATAAACTGGAGGATTCTCCATTTGAATCTACAAATTGGTATCGATCAGACAGGTACAATCTAAACCAACTTAAAGCCTGTCCATGAATTTTGTGATCTATAGTGTCGAATGCAGCACTAAGGTCAAGTAGAACTTATAGTGACATGCAAACTTGGTCCAAAGCTAAGAACAAGTAATTTGTAACTTTAACAAGTGCAGTTTCTGTGCTATGATGGGGTCTGAAACCTGACTCAAACTCTTCAAAGATATTGTTCTCCTGCAAGAAGAAAGTTGGAAGAGTCTCACGAGAATCTGTATATCAGCCGAATATGCTAATTTTCATTACATCATTAAACTCCATACATTTTTAAAACCACTGAAATATGAATTAGGAATTTTGAGTGACCAATGTCTCCATTAAAGTTTGCCTTTTTGCTAGCTCTGTCTGAGCATGTAAAGCTCATTAAAACTGCTTTAACTGCACTTTTACACTAACAGACTTGACTGGCTGGTTCTGTTCTGCTAGAGTGAACTTTAAACATTTATGCGACATTTAGAACTGAAAATGCAGCACAGCAACAACACCATGCCATAACAAGCAGTGTTGCAACAAGCTAACTGGCTACTTTGCTGATGAACTCCAATGCTGATGATTATGTTCTGAAAACAGAGATTAGATCTATCGATGTTACAGATTTAAGCAGCTATTGTGTCTGTATATTAACCGATCTAAAGTCAATACTGCTAAATACTAATATAAAAGTAAAGAAGGGGCATGTTATACTGTTTACAGAGGGAGCAGACATGTTCATTTCATGTCACTCTGTAAACTGCCCCAAGTTGATGAGTTAAACTTTCATGTCGAGTAGCGTTTTCTGTGTTTTTTTGTTTTTTTTCAGCTTTAGGCAGGGAATTACATGTTGCAACTTTGCCTCAAATGCATTATGATTTTTGCAAAATTGTGAACAGCAATTAAATGAGTGCTTACAGAGGAAAACCTGGCCAAAAGCCTGGACATATGTGAGCTAATTTATACAGAAGAGGGCAATTAGCACTTTCTTCTGAGTGTGTTCAGCTGGCCAGTGAAGTACCATGAGAAGCAATTTGAAAAAAGACACTGACAGAGCTGCATATATGAAACATGTGTTAGCCTTTCCCCTCACCGGGGTCATTAGCTTCTGGAGGAAAACTAGCTAGTCACAGGAAATTAGCAGTGATTACAAAGAAAGGTTTTTATTTGTGTCTGCAGCTCTTAAGTGGCAGGGTTTGTTCGCCCAATCTTGGGATGGGAGAATGATATTATTCTGTTCCCTGTCAATCAGAGCAACACTCACCTATCATGAGCTATCTATCTATCTATCTATCTATCTATCTATCTATCTATCTATCTATCTATATCTATGCATATATATCATACATTTATCTTTCTTTCACCTACACCTCTTTCTCTTCATCTATTTGTCTTTTACTTTATTTCATCCTCTGTCACTTTGCTAGTACTTGTTTTATGTATTAAACGTGTATTAATTTATAACAAATCAGTTTCTCAAGCTTGTGTGAAGCTCAGCGCTTAATATTACGAGAGAGAATGAGAGACAGAGAGAGAGACAGAATGAGAGACAGAGAGAGAGATTGAGAGAGAGAGAGAGAGAGAGAGAGAGAGAGAGAGAGAATGAGAGACAGAGAGAGAGAATGAGACAGAGAGAGAGAGAGAGAGAGAGAGAGAGAGAGAGAGAGAGAGAGAGAGAGAGAGAGAGAGAGAGAGAGAGAGAGAGAGAGAGAGAGACAGAAGGGTGTGATACATTTGTTGGCTCTCGTAGCGCGTGCAAGAGTGCCTGAGCACGCACAGAGAGAGAGAGAGAGAGAGAGAGAGAGAGAGAGAGATTATAGCCGGTCTACGTCGACAGTAACCTGACTCTGTTACTCTTGGCGCTCGGGTTCAGTAGAAAGTTGAGACGGAAAGCGGGAGCAGAAACGCCGCCAGCCGGAGAAGGAGGAATAAAAACACGGGCTGCTTTCCCACATCTCCACTTCCTCAACAGCAGCCGCCATCGTTACCGAGTGGATTTGTAGCAGCTGCTCGTGAAAACGCGAGGGAGACGCTGGAAAAGCTCCACAGCAGGAAATGATGTAAATGTTGGTTAAAAAACAGTTCCATTTCAGTGGTGACGAGCGCGCGCGCGCGCACCGGATGCTTTGCTTCACTGATCTCCAATAGGAGTTACTTTGGATATTTTGCCGTCTAAAAAAATCTCTTTTACTTCTGAAAATTTCGCCTGTATTTGGACTTTTTTTCCGTCGTCGCTGGTATCGTGTAAGCAGTCGTAGTGCAGTCCCCGTTATTCGGAGCGCATGCGTTCTCGGGAATCAGGGCTGTGATCGGCGGGGGCGCCGCGCGCGCGGGTGTTATGGCCGCGTCGGGAGGAGCGAAGAGCGACAAGCTGGATGAGGCGCAGGCGCTGGCGCGGAGCTGCGCGGGGAGACCCGACTTCCTGCCGTGCGACGGACTCTCCATCTGCGCCACGCACAGCCACGGGAAGTGCTTCAAGCTGCACTGGTGCTGCCACCTGGGCTGGTGTCACTGTGAGTTAATACACCGGTATTCCAGCCGAAATACACCTCAACTCACATCACTGTAGCACATTATAACCGGTTCCACTAAGCAAACTATAGGGGTTCCTTATTGATTCCTACATCAGATCTCTAGAACCCTTTCGAGGCACATTTGAACAGGGTGCAATACAAAGAACATCTATTCTACATCTATTCTTTCAGGGACCATCAGTGTTACTTTGTGCTTGGGTTTTGTTGGTCAAAAAACACTTTATAGCATCACAGACATATGTGCTTATAAATATCTCATTTCAGATCTATTCCTGCTTTGGTGTTATAAGGAGCTCCTTTCCTCTGAGAAGGGTTTCTACTAGATGTTAGAGCGTGACGGGGATTTTTGATCATTCGGATACAAGAGCCTTGGTGAGATCAGGCACTGATGTTGGGTGAGGAGGTCTGGGGTGCGATGGTTGCTGTAGTTCATCTCAGAGATTGGAGTCAGAGCACTGAGCAGGACACTCGAGTTCTTCAGTAAACAATAGTGGAAGATCCTGCATTCATGGAGCTCATTTTGTGAACGGGGGCATTGTCATGCTGGTACACATTTGGGCGTCTTTTTTCCAATGACGATAAATTCTGAAAATTGGTTTGATGGTTAGGTCTCTGTATACTTTTGATCATATAGTGTGTTTTTCCATACAAACAAAGCTGCATGATAGCATGGAATCAATGGGTAGTGTTGCTATGTTACAGCTCCAGGCTTCCTGGTTCAACCCTGAAATTAGGTTACTGTCTGTAGTGTTGTATGTTCTCCAGCATCCTCCCAACTAACATGCGAACTAACACTCAGCAAAAACAACCATCGAACAAACCCAATAACTACAAGTCCAGATCATCGACATTGACACTAGTGGATTGTAGGATTAGTGAGGTATGAAAGTGCTTGCTTGGTCCCGCATGTTTATGTATCATTAACTACAATGTGAATTAAATATTTTTTTGGGTTGATTATAAAATGTTGATTGATGTTTTTTCTAGACGTTTCTATTCCACTGCACTATTCGTTCTTTGACGCAGTTTTGTAGTCCAAGCTGTTAGATTTTTAGACTTTTTCTGTATGAATAATTAAGCCAAAATTCTTGTCATATCTTTTGCCTCATCAAGTCAGCACTTCACTTCCTGTTTATCCTAGCTCCCCCCCCCCCCCCATGATGTCAGACTGAAAGAAACAAGCTCTTTAAAAGAATAACAAGAAAACAACACTAATGGACACCAGAATTGATCAAATCCTCACAAATATTTTAGTATAAAAATATTTAATCACAGTGCTTCAGGGTGGAAATTTCCTTTAATGCCTGGTAAAGATATTTAAAATCGTTTTCATCTCCTTCATCATTGCACTCACAGATAAATTAGAGTCCACTTAACGTTACGGTTGAGAAGCATGTAGGCCAGGGCATCTTCTGATTTAGTTTAACGCAAGTGATAAAAACAAAGTCCTTTATTTGCTGCCAAATTGCTGAACGCATTACTGAAAATATTCTTATTACAGGCTACAGATGGCTGCTGTGACTGTCAGAGGATTATAATGGATCCTTGGCAAACAGATTTCATTCTAGCGATCGGAAATCTTGTTAAAATTCGTTTCTATTTCTCCGTTCTCCTTCCAGACCATCCAGGATTCTTTCGAATAAAGCCGTAATCTGTTTTCCATCCAAACAACAAATTAGTTCATGATGAAATAATTAATGAGTCATGATGCTGGTAATTGCTTACTGATTGCTGTTTTGCTAGGAGGACATTCCTCATCTAATCAATACAAGCAGGCTCATCTGAAGCCAATCAGATGCTTAATAAGAACGATGGAATCAGCGTGTGATGTAGTTACAGAGGTGTTTCCTTCTGCTAATGAATAGGTAATAAGACAGTGAGATAAGGTGTCTATAGCTTGAGAAGTTCTCAGTAGGGCTCATGGTCCTTTGCTCTCACTGTTCAGGATAAGATTTCTTTAGAGTTTTATAGACATTAGATTTCACTGTTAAAGAAAAATGAGCTAAGTAAGCTAAAAGATTTCTTAAAATTAATGTCTTTTTAAAAAAATTAAGTTTGGTGGATTCTAAAAATGATTGACAGCAAGCACATCCAATCACAAACAGGCATTCTGGAGCTGAAGACTGGTTTTCCAGATGGATTTTCTAAGCGATTTCTAACACCTTTGCCAAGGCCTCGGCTTAATCCCTTGTTTTCTTTAAACACGTTGTCCATAACTTCCGTTTATTTGTGTAAGTACAGAACAAAAGCAACTATTGCACCTTTAAAGAAGCATAAAGGAGCAAATATGAGTAGCATTTGACACGTTGTCATGTTATATAGTACCCCTTAGTGTAGTTTGGCTTACCTCAGAGTATATATATTTTTTTAGCAGCTACCACTTTTGGCACAAACGTTACCCTACATTCACAAAGCAGGTAACAAAGTGAGAGAAAACTTCGTTTTCAAATGCGAACCATCAATTCAGCAGCAGCTATGAGAGACAATTTGACAGTGTAACTTATTAAGGTTTTTCAATTCTATGCAGATTATATCTGACGCAATTCCTCAGACCGGGCTTCAGACCCCCACTTACTGTACTTCTTCAGATCCCCCGCTCACTGCGAATATAGCCATAGTTTCATCTTTTCCTGTCAGATATAACATCTGGTTAACCATGTAGGGAGATAAATGAAGAAAAATACTACTCTAAGGAGGAGTACAACAACATTATCATAAGTCAGAGGAGAGTCTAAAGCATCAAGCTAACTGGCTAACGCTTGATAAATGTGAAGTCTCTTAGTTAGCAAGCTAGCTTGTTGTTTCTTTCTCTTCTGTTATTTAATTCCTCTTCAGTTGTTGTTGTTGTTGTTGTTGTTCTTTCTGTTGTTCTCTGTTCAGGGTCACCACAAAGGATATTAATTCCTTTTTCAGTTAATCAGTAAAAGTTCTTTTCAGTTCTTTCTTTTTCTACAACCATGTCTTCCTGTACCATCTTACACTATTGTTTTATGTGGCTGAATCTAGCGGAAGCGAAATGCAGATGCTTCAGCAAAAAGGTTTTTTCTTGCTCGCATTTTCACTCTAGACTTTGTCATCACGCTTTAACTCTGCACACCTATCCTGCTCTTCAGATGCATTCATTCTGTTTTAATATTTCATCAAGCTAAAATGCGAAAAAAAGCTGCCACTGTCTGTGACTCACTGTCTCAAAGCCGCCACAATCACCGGCGTTTGCTTTTCTCCGTGAATTCTGACTGCAGTCAGCAAAAGGAAGTTACACAAAAAACTTCAGGAAGCTAAAAATGTCCTAAACTCACCCTGATCTTTGTTAATCCAAAAAGAATAAAGGGTGTTTTTTTATATTACGTTTTTGTTTTCAAGCTTTTTTTTTTATTGTTTAAGATATTGCATCAGGTTGCAATGCCCTGTGGGTAAGTCTACACTGACATTGACTCCTGAAGTCTCCTGAAAGAAACTCCACCAGAGCTAATAAAGTATCTGACTAGCCCTTAAGATGGCGAGAGTGATTTGCCCCAAAGGGAAACAGTGATGGGAAGCAGACTAAGCTGTGTTTAAAACACTACAGGAATGCAGCTCTGAAAAACCCATTAGCTGTACGTTTTTAGCTTTTCTGGCTCTAACTCACCTGATTCAGCTCATTAAACCTTTGGTAATCAGCCAGTGAACCACTAATGTGCCAGGACTGGAATTAGGAACCGCTGAATTATTGTCTTAGCATCAACATGACTTTGTTATGTACAAGAATAAGCAGGCTCTGTTGTAGCCTCGTTTCAGCATAAATTACCACAACGTCTGTTTAGTAGATTCATGTACTGCTAAAAAGAAGAACGTAGTCTCAACCGCGTAAATGTGATACGTCACTGTTAACCATATTGTGCTGCAGATTGAGTTAGCAGGTGTTAGATCATTACCGCTGTAGTTCATTACTAAAATGCCATCAAATACAAATATTTAAAATACTATCACTAGAGTTAAGATAAATTGTAAAACACAATTCTTTTGAGATCGAACCTGAAGTAAATAAATGACACTTAAAAGAACGGTGCCATTTTATTGTTTTATTGTTTATTGCTTAATGCGTTTCAACCTTGGATTATTGTATTGTTAGTTACATATACTAATTAACCTTTTATTATTATTATTATTATTATTATTATTATTATTATTATTATTATTATTATTATTATTATTATGCTCCCTGGTGGTCCAGCTGCAGGATCCCACACTGTCCCTGCTGCAGTTTAGGTTCATTCCAAGGCAGGGAAACCAACCCAGCCACTAAGGGGTTAACTCTTAGTGTCGGTTCCTGATACAATGGGAGGGTTGTGTCAGGAAGGGCATCTGGGTCAAACAGGAAGAACAATCTCAACATAGGCTCGGCAAGGTCAGAGTCAAGAGCAGCGAGCACACAAGTCAAAACCCGACTAATCAACATAGCCATTATTGCAAAGTTTAGTCCGGACAATTTTTAAAACCTTTTAAAATATTTGGATGGCAAGAATTTCCATTTGAATTTTGTCACAATTTATGCGACATCACTAAATTAGTCCAGAAAATATTTATGTAGTTATTTTCCATATGTTGTTGTTTATTGTAAGGTGTGTATCTGATTTGCTGGTGATGATAAAATCCTGTCATTCCCCGAAACAAAATTTTGCTCTGATATCATTTTACACACTGCTCTAGTTATCACATCCTGTCTACATCACTAGATTTAAACGAACTGCTTTCATATGTTTAAGGATCGACTTTCTACCCTGACTTACGGTCGAACATAACCTGCAGCTGGTGCGAGGAGAAATCTCATCCCGTCGTTATTTCCTGTCACACTGTAACATGGTTATAACATGAAACTCTGTTTTTTTTTATTTATTTCTTTTCTGTTATTGCTATATTGAACTGTTCAGGCAGTGATGCACTTTAACATGCTACAGACTACAATGGATCAGAGAAGATGTTAATGCGGTGTAGCAGGAGAAAGTGTGCTCCAGACATGAGGGTGAGTGTGAGCAATACCTCAAGCCAGAGGAAATGAAAAACTGCCAAAACACAGCTTTGACACAGTTACTGAAACTCAACTCTGTGTCTAAATTTTTAAACATTTTTATCTTGGGGTGGAAATGAACCTATTAGATAAGAAATCAGTACCAACATGTGAATGTGCTCATTAACATCGAAATATATAAACATTTTATTTTACCATCAGTTGCTACATGGGCTTCAGGTGGAAAATTACACTATATCTTGTTACATTCGTGAATTATTTATTTCATTATTATTTTTATTCTTTTGGTAAAAGACGAAGCAATCGACGGCGTACTGGATGATACGCTAAATAAAACTCTGCTTGAATTCACTTCAGTCAAATGCATACTGTACATCGGTTCCATGGGATTGAATCGACGAACATTAACACAATCTGTTTTTGTTCATCCAATAAGATTTGAGCGTGTATTTTCAACGCTCTGAACAAAATCAGACACCGAGTTCACACCTGAGCTGAGAATCAAACCCTGGTGTTTCACAACAGACACGTTACCACTGCACCGTTCTAACACACGGCTTTCATCAGCTAAATAAGTAACACTAGCGTTCTACTGTAAATCCCAAGATCCTTGTGAGATTTCACAGTGTAACTGCTTTACGTTTAGAATACGCGAAGCGATCACGTTCACCCTGCATCATTAGAATAAACAATGAAATCATGTTTTGTCAAGAAACGTAATTTTTGCATTTTGACTTAAACCATACATAATATAGCTTTTTTCCTTAAATCTTTTGCATATTCATTTTTTTCAGTGTACTACAGAAAAATGTATTAATGTGATTAAGTAAGAACAAATCATCATCTTCATCTAATATGAACACATTTCTTATTAAGTTGTTAATAATAACGTGTATATTTAACAAAGTTAGCTTGTTTTCTTTGCTAATGCCAGGATTGTCTAGCTTTGATTCCAGTAGCTATCGTCAGTGGCTAGGCAGCCAATCAAAAGCTACCTGATGACAAAATTTTGTTATTCACAGGATATTTTATTTCTGATTACATTAATTAACTAGCAATGTAGCTTTAATCAGGCGAATTACTAACAAACTTACTAGCAAAAAAGTAAATAAAGCCCACTGACTATTATCTTTTAACATAAGACAATCTCTTATACTCCGTCACCATCGTCTTCTTCCCATGTTGTCTTATCCTATAATTCTTGTTCTGTATGTTCTCATGGGCATAAATTGTACACTACAGCATTTTTACAACTCCTTGCACTTGTCAGTCTGGGTCGAATCTCCAAATAGAGAAGTTATTCTAAAAAATATACAACTGCTGGACATCAGGAATTTCACTTCTCCATTTGTTAAAAGTATCTGTTTCTTTCTCAGATTTGAGCTGCGACATTCACAGCAGTTTAGTAAATCCTGCTTTAATCTCACTGTGATTTGGGTTTAAATATAAACATTCACATAAAATGTGGATAAGGTTCCACTTATATGAAATTATGATATTCGTTGCAGCTGAAAACGTGTCTCTGTGCATTTAATAGCATTTGCTTAGGGATAATAAACCGCACTGCAAGTTCAGATGTCTGTGTAAGCGGTGTGAAGCCACGCTCGGCCTCGTTTACCATTACTGCCTTCTGCAACTCTTTGTTTCACAAAAGCCAGCGTTCATTCAAAAAGCCAGCGTCATTGGGCATCAAGGCAGGATACACCCTGGACAGAGTGCCAACCCATCACTGGGCACACACACACTCTCATTCACTCACACAATCACACACTACGGACAATTTTCCAGAGATGCCAATCAACCTACCATGCATGTCTTTGGACCGGGGGAGGAAACCGGAGTACCCGGAGGAAACCCCCGAGGCACGGGGAGAACATGCAAACTCCACACACACAAGGCGGAGGTGGGAATCGAACCCCCAACCCTGAAGGTGTGAGGCGAACGTGCTAACCACTAAGCCACCATGCCCCCCAAAAGCCAGTGTATACTGTCACAAAAACCATTTAACTTGGGACCTTTAGATGTAACCTCTCCAGCCTGAACTTTCTGCTCAGAAAAAATAGCAAAGAGCATTTTTTATCTTTTATCGTTTTTTAACTTCACACATTTGGCTTTTCACATTGATCAACACTACATTTAACTTTTTAAATAAAATGGAATTGTAAGAACTTCTCACTCTAAAGCCCGACTCACACTGTGAAATTTTGGCCACGATTTGGTCGTCTGAGACAAATTTTGTAAATCCTTAAAGATTTCTAGAATCCTAGGGTAAAATCTGTAGACTTTGAAAGACAACAGGCATGCATAAAACAGTACATCAAGGTAAACAAGAAATAGGTGAGATGGTGGGAAAACAGGATAGGAAGAGGTGTGGCACAGCCCACATGGAAACAATAACAAGGAGGGCGATGAGAAAATACCTGCCAGCCCCCTCTGGTGGTGTGGAAAGGAACTGTCTGAGCTCCTGAAAGTCCTCTAGCTAGATGGATTTTTGCCTTCAGTTTATTTTTTGGCTCATTGCTCACACAGTCAGTTAGGAGTCAGGATGAGGTCATGCTTTACATGACATGTTTTACTAATCCATCATTGACTTAGTGTCTCTTTTTAGCAGAACGCTGGTGAAATGACTTACTGGAGATTTTCATTCAGCCTGATATAAAATGAGTCAGGACTCATTGATAGGACAGTGTGAGATGTGTGTTTTTCCATCTGTTCATTTTCAAATTTTAGATGCTTATGAACAAACACTTGGGGCGTCTCAGAGACCCGAAAAGGATTTGATATCAACATTTAATAGAAACATTTGTGTTTGTGTCTTATAAACCTTTTTTTTTTTTTTTTTTTTTAATATTTATTTCAAAGAATATATTTTTCCATGTAGTCTAGGTGAAAACTGAAATACACATGAACGACTATAAATGTATATATATTTATAATATAAACTTAAAGTTTTCATCTACTTTCATTTGAGCCATTAACCACCACCGTGTGACATGACAAAGAAATTTAGGCACAAATTCAAGTTAAAAAAAAAAACGCAGATGAATTCATGTCAATTTGTTGTTTTTTTTAATACTTATAGCTCTCGATCATTCATTTTCCATACAAGCTTACAAGAAGACATCAAATGCTCTTGTTGCTGTCACTTGGTTGTGTTGTTTATAATGCAAGTAGCTAGCGTTAGTTTAAGTTAATGGGGTTAAAGAGTCCTCTGTGTATCGTATAATACATTCAACAGACAGAATACTGCTTGTACTGCAAGAGATGTATTAAACATTTAAAACTTAATCAAGGCCGCAGTCCCTCCTCTGAGCAAGTCGCTGTCTGTTTATCTTGAATCAGCAGAGGCTGCAGGGGTTTAGAAAACACACTTCTTTCAATCATGCTGTTAGGTGAGTGGCTGGTGTACTTTATTACCTTCTGAGAAACAGCAATGGCTACAGCAGCAGCCTGTAAAATACTGTACCGGAAAATTCCGCAAATCCTTAAGGTCCGGAGCATGTGGACCAAATACACTTCACCGTTTAGTCATAGTCACTGGATGTAGAACACACACACAAACACACACACACACATATACACACACACAAACTCGCACGCACACACCTACACACACAAAATAGTCTCTCTGCTGAATTTCCCGGTTAAATGGTACATTTATAATATTGAATGTGCTGATAAATTAAAAATATCAGCCTAAGGCACAGATTCAGGCGACTGCTTGCTTTTGCTGTATTGGAAAAAAAAAAAAGAATCAGATGGAGACACCATCATATTAAATCGATTCAATAATATTTGGTAGTCTTTCACCTAGTTACTTTGTCACACATACAGAGATCCTTTATTTTCAGTGAGAGCTGAGACTTTCTATGACAACGGCTTTAGTGGGCTACGTGTGTGGGGTCCGGTGATACGACAAGGTTGAGAAAAGCTGAACTTTATGCAAATACGGTGCTGCACGGTGTGGAGACTTGCAAAGGGAGTGAAGAAATTAGAGCGCACGTGAGCCGCGGTAAAGAGTTCACGCTGCTTCCCCTTCATCTCATATGATATGGAGCATAAATGCACTACAGAATTTTATATCCAAACTCCAAATCTCCCTCCACAATGCTTCATTTTAGCAACAAGTAAACTGATCTGTTGTCAAGTAGAATGCTTGTTTGCACCATTTGACTGAGAAATGTTATTACCATGGCAACCAGTAGTAGTAAGGTCTAATGTACTCGTGACTTACACCAATAAAATCACTGTATGCATGAATATAGCTTTATTCTTACTTAAAGCATTATTAGGATGACTGTTTCTACTTAATCCTGATTATTTTCAGTACTTTTGCCTACGTAAGCTCTTTCAGCCACTTTACCCACCTCTTCCTATAGAAACATCAGTTTTTATTACTACTGACAATGTCCAAGACCCAAGGTCAGTGTAGCGGGGAAAAAATTGACGATTCCTATAACAGGTCTAACGTCATTAGCTGAGCTGCTACAGCTATTAAATGGAGCTGACAGGATGTTTATTCGACTGCTGCTGTCATCACTTTGTAAAAATGACATACAGGCACTAATATCATACTACAGTAGTGCAGGTGTGAAGCCGACAGGAAAACTGTTCGGTTCACAGTGTAACTGTCACATCCTGGAGTCTACACAATGGCGTTTCCGAATCCACTACGTCTTTCATTTGTGTTTCATTACCTGGGTTGCATAAACACACTCCTCTGTCAGGTCCTGTTTGTCTTGTTAGTGTTACTCTGTGCATTACCGGAGCCAGTCCGTGTCTTTATTTAACTACCTGTTCACTGAGTGGTTTGATTAGGATGAAAATGATGTACACCAGTTGGAAAGTTTGGAGCTATTTCAACTGTCTTTAAAAATGATTCCATGTCACAGTGAAACCAGACTGTACGATGTTCATGTTCGGTAGACCTGTGATTAGCAAATGTTTACATTGTGCTTACATCATAAATCAGTGTGATATGGGATGCTAGAGATATGATGTTGCGTAAACAGAAACATTTTTAACATTGAATTTGAGCCCTTTTATTTTTTCATTATTATATTTCATTTACACTCTATTACTACCGTATTTCTAGCTTTCCCAAATTGAAGAACATCATTATCCTGTGCCATACTCTTGTTTTATACTCCATACTCCGGCATTAAGATAACACCCTCAGATTTAACTCAAAAATGTTCATACATTTGCAAGAACAGTCTTGGGCTGCCGTGGTACCAAACCCGGCCGCTAGCGAGCACGTCACATTACACGTCCTAGCACTTCAAATCTTAATTCACTATGCTTTCACAGCGTGGCTCTTTTCGTCTGCGACAGCCAAACCGAATCAAGCCGAAAAACCGTCCAGCACCAACATCAAAAGGCAAACTGTGAGAATATCGCTCGAAGGAACAGTGTAGAGTCTGTCGGAATGGATCGAGACACCGTTTGTAACCATGGCGTCCTACTCAATACGGTGCCACACAAGAGCAAAGAAAAGCTGCAAGCTGACGACATCTATGACCTCAGTTTTTGAAAAGATGAAAAAGAATAACAAACGACGGAGAATGTGTATTATATTATTGCTAAAATAAATAGAATCCACGGCCTTGGATGTCTATTCGCACTCTTGCTGGTTCACTTGTATATACTGCTAACTGAAGGAGCATCTCTACACCATATGTGCACTCGAGTACCTTCTCTTACGTTTCTCACAGGTGCACAGACCTAACATAAATTCTGTGACTAAATTTAGAAATGTTGTTTCTGTACATTAATCATGATTTCAAATGGAATTTAAATGGAGGAGCTAAAAGGAAGTCCTGCTGGGTGTCTGTGGTGTGGACGATACAGTGACCAAGCATGCAGTGCAGTTCATACAGACAGAACAAATACATGTAATCATAACGAACAGCTTCTAAACAGATACAAAATATTTTTAGAAATCTTTCCAGAAAGATTGACAGAGATACATCTGTGCGATCCTACACATGAACAGATGTGGACTAGTGGTAGCTGTATGTGCTTACGATGTTGGACTACAGAGCAGAAGGTTGTGTGCTCTGATGCTCATCTGCTTGTTTGTATAAAAATAAGATGTATGTCAAACACTCTGGATAAGATTGTGTGCTTAAACCTTTAAAAATGAACAAGCAGTTTGCAGTGGGGTCTCAAACCGGTCAAGGCTCTGTTGTTGATTGGAGGATCAGGGTTCAAGCCCCAGCATTGCCAAGCTGCCACTGTTGGGCCCTTGAGCAAGGTCCCTAGCCCTCTGTGCTCCAGTGGTGCTGTATCATGGCTGATCCTGTGCTCTGACCCCAACCTCTAAAAGTGGGATATGCGAATAAAGAATTTCACTGTGCTGTAAGTATATGTGACAAAATAAAGGCTTCTGCTTATACTAAGCATTTACAGTGTTCATTATTCATGCTTAAGTAACTGTCTGGTCAGGGTATATTTGTTTATAAAAAAGAAATGATATAAACACCAGTCACCAGTTGAAACCAGTACAGAACTGAAGAGTCAGATCATGTTGACTGTAGACTTTTATTTTGTTTTTTTTGTTTTTTTTTTTGTAAATATTTTTTTTTCTGTTGATTTCCAGTTTTACTGTGGGCGTACTGGCAGTACTTTTCAAACAAACAAGCAAACAGTTTAGCCTGCAACCATTTTGTGTTCACATTCAGATGTGAATTTTTGGAGCACTAAACAGATACAAATACAGATAGTGGTATTGTGTTATGAGAGAGAGAGAGAGAGAGAGAGAGAGAGAGAGAGACAGAGGGGTCTTAGTATAGAGAATCGGGGTAAATAAATTAGGAGACATCTGCGTAGGATGACTAGTATGCAGTACTCTATGTTCAGAATACAGCATTGAAATTGTAATAAGCCCAATAAAGGCTTCCTGAGCACTTGAGCACACGTGTGTATTAATAAATTAATACTGATTGGGCTTTTAATTCAGGAGGCTCCTTTGTAAGATGAGTTTTATGCAAACCCACGGGAAGACCCACGTTTCATTTGTCTTCTGTCTCTCTCTCTCTCTCTCTCTCTCTCTCTCTCTCTCTCTCTCTCTTTCTCTCTCTCTCTTTTACCGGCTTTGATTCTTTGCTTTGAAGCCTTGTTTACTTCACTATGGGGGAAAATCAAGACCTTTATGACAGAAAATTACAGGAGGTGAAAGGTACAATATGTGTTTTTCCTTATTTTTTCATCTTCCTCTGGTATCTATTACATTTCTCATTTCTCATAGGTTCCTTTTTTGTCATAACATATAACTATAACTATACTGAGTGTCACTTCTCTGGAATAATCTTCAAGGTAAAAGGTTTGAATGTAGTTTCGTTTTTAAAAGCTGCTTATATTTCAGGGCCAGCGGGGGTCTGCTTTGAATAAATTAACCTTGAACGAGCTTTCCGTTTCACTGTAGGCTCCCTCCTTTGCTCAGGGCACACTGCAACAGTGCATATATAGATGTGTTTATATCATCCATCCATCCATTTTCTGTACCAATTATTCTACACAGAGTCACAGGGAACCTGGAGTCTATCCCAGGGAAATCAGGCCACAGGATGGGGAAACCCTAGATGGTGTGCCAACCGATCGCAGGGAACAATTACACACTATGGTCAATTTAGAGATAACAGTCAGCCTACAGTGCATAGTTTGGACTGGGGGTGGAAACCAGAGATCCCAAAGGAAACTCCTGAAACACAAAGAGATCATTAAACTCAACACATCTAGGATGGAGGTGGGAATCAAACCCCCAACC
This sequence comes from Tachysurus vachellii, assembly GCF_030014155.1. Taxonomy (NCBI): domain Eukaryota; kingdom Metazoa; phylum Chordata; class Actinopteri; order Siluriformes; family Bagridae; genus Tachysurus; species Tachysurus vachellii. The sequence goes on from NC_083483.1 coordinate 10,974,503, forward strand.
AGTGATGCGAGGCAAATGTACCACTAATTCTACATTTGTAAAGAAAGGATATCTTTTCCTTATTTCAGTAAGTCATTCCAATGCTAAGTCATTTTAAATGCTGATTCTTGATCATTCGTTTCTCAATGTTTGGGACAAAAGCTTTAAAGGAAAAATAAACCAGTATTTTTTCCTTTGGAAACAAGGGAATATTTTGAGCGTTTGTGCAGCCTTTTAACCCCAGAACGGTTGCCCTTGGTTCTCTTGGAGCACAATTTGTTGAAAATTAAAAGATGAAAATGTTCTGGTCACTTTACAACTGAGAATTCTGGATTTGTTTCCTATATAAATTTGTTGAAAAATGTATAATTTGTCTTTCTGCCTGGTGAACTGTACATCCTACATCAGGCAATCAGATTTATAGAACATAACAAACATAGTACAAAAGGTTCAAGATTAATATTAAAGAAAAGTTCAAGATTAATTTTAGACTTAAAGAACAACTGTGTTTAAACGTGTTTGTATTTGACCTTAATGAGAAAGCCTGAGGTGACTGTGGTGAGGAAAAACTCCCATAGATTTAAGAGGAAGAAACCTTGAGAGGAACCAGACACAAAAGTGAACCTCATCCTCATTTGGGTGACATTGGAGGGTGTGATTATAAATTGTTATAAACAACAAAGAGTGTTATTATGAATAAAGTCCTTGTGTATTGATTAGGAGATTGTTGTCCTCAAACACCACATCGAGTTGGTTTTTCCAACAAGACAAGATGCATTTTTTCCTCATGATCTTCAAGAGAGTCTGTAGCTGCTATACTCTAGATGGTGAAGTTTCCCAGACAACATGGCAGAAAAGCCACAATAAAATTGCCTGTGCTCTGTGGGTGGGAGAGCTGACAGTACTCTCTCTTCCCTGTCAGTCAGAGCCACACTAGCTTTTGGGTGTCTGTGATCTCAGACCGATGTGGTGGCTTCACATGTCTCAGAGGAACTACTTGCTCACCCTCACTCTCACCCTCCATGGTTGATAGCTCCTGTGTGATAGAGCTGGCTGGTGGATCACCAAATGACAAAATTAAAACAGGAACTAACTTTTATGAACATCAAGTACTTTCATGAACATAAAGTACTGTGGGATGTTTAATAATAGATCAAGTTTGTGGTGGTAACAGTCACCAACGGGAGGTCATTATTGCCCTTTGGGAAAAAGTTATTGTAAATGATTGTACCTTTGATTAGAGAACCTAGAGGATGTTGTGTACCTTTAAAATTGATATAAGGTACATCATTGGACCTAAAGGAACAATGGAGCAGCATTAAGGAAGGAATAATGTTCAGAATGGTGCTGCAGCACTTTTTTCTGATATTGTTTCAGTGAAACACCAGAATTGTTTTAAAACACTGAAAAAAAAAAACACTGTTCACAAGTTTTTAACGACTGTTAAAAAGATAAATAGAATAGTTTAAACAAAAGTGAAGTTTAGACAATTCTCCTTTTACTTCATGTAAATCATGTAAATAAAAATACTTTAAATCTAGAACATTTTTATCGTACATTTTCCAGTTCCATTTGGTTTTGATTTGTTTTTATTGGGCGTATCCTAATCCATGCACATTACATCACAACACAGCATTTCGATGCTATGTACATATACTATGCAATGACAATAAAGTTGTACCTATTTATAAAACAATCAAAAAGAGAAGCTGAAGGGAGCAAAACTACCACATTAACCATCCAAAACCATAAAAAGAACCCAATATGTCTCCTAACATTTACACTTTATCTTCCATTTAAACCTTTTCTCTATTTTTTGTCCTGCTGATTGGTTTAAAAATAACACATCTCATAAGCTACTGTGTCATTCATTAGATGAACAAATTCCATCAGCTCCTTTATTTCCAGGCATGTTCTTCTTTTTTGATGACTTGACACACTTTTGTTGGTTATTCAGTCAGCATCAAAAGTCGCCAAGGTAACAGAGGATAGAGAGTCATTAAGACATTGTCCACTTTCCAGGTGGAGTATAAGCCTTGATGGTAATTCGAGGGGAATTGTACTTAGTCTCATCCCGGCTGATTGCTGTTTGAATTTTTTCCAGGATTATGATTCGCATACATGTTTATTCCCATACTGATTAATTACTGCTGAAGTGTCAGACATCAGACTTATCCTGCCTGATCACTATTTTAATGCTAAGTAGAAAATGTTAGAAAACTGGTCTCATAAGAAATTTGCACAGACAATGCAATGTGGCTGGGTTTTGTTACATTTCTTTCAAATGACTTTCTAAGAAAAGGTAAAAACACCATCTAACCATAGCTTTTTTTCTGGTGACGTTTATCAAAGGTTGAAATACGAGATGATGTTGAAACTGCGGATGAACTATTGCTTTAAGCATGTATCTGAGGTAAGGAGAGCAGGGGGTGTGGAGTGAGCTTGGCCTTGTCTTTCTAATCTTGACAAATGATCCACACCGGGCCTTTCTACAGCCTCTCATAATTCCTCATGCACACCTGCCCTGAGACATCAGCAGTGCGGCATGTAATTATAAATGAGAAGAAGAGAGGTGGAGAGAGAACGAGAGTGTGAGAGAAAGAAAGAGAGAGAGAGAGAAGAAGGAGAAAATAAAGGGGCAAGCTATGAAGGGCAGAAATGGAAGGAATGACAGTTAAAGATGAAGGAAGAAGATGGAAAGTGAGAGCAACAGAGAGAGATGGAGTTAGGAAATGGAGCACCCCTATGGCCTCCTGCTCATCTCAAACTCCACTCATCTAATCAGTCATTCCTTTCCTCCTGTTATCACAACCACACACACATCGAGAGAGAGAGAAAATTTCGCTTGTTTTCCCCTGCAATCCATTCCTTAGGTATTATTTGATTCAAATCACCAGAATATGCTGAAGACGAGCAAACTCAGCACAATAACAGCTGCGCTTCCACTCCTAATGATTTCCATCTAGACATATTCACCGACACCAGCACTACAAACTGCGGCAAGTAGATTAAAACCTAGGCCTGATAATAGGAACTGAACTTCTTAGTTCGCTAATTCATGCTTTGTCTTTCGCTCAGTCATAATCCACAACTTGCAGTTATAATCCTTCTGAAATCACTTTGTCTTGCTTCACTTAACCCTGGTTGGAGTCAACAAGGAACAGAGATGTTAAATTCAGCTTAACCTCTTGTTCAAAGATCCAGCCCCGCGCCCACGCATTCACCATGTGTGAACTGCTCTAATGTTGTTTTAGTGCTTTAAAAGATCACTTTATTTTCTCTTTCATCGAAATCGTAAGTATTAGAAAGGGTTTGTAATGGTCCGAAGTACCAAAACTGTCCCCTTCCCAATTGTTGGATGTGACTGAAAAGCATCATTTAAAAAAGAGGAAAACAGAAGCATTTCTAAGGATTGAACTTTTTTACGCATTTAGCTACTGTAACTACCCAAGTTTTCTAACTGACAAAGTGGTGAGCAAACAGCTTGCTGAAACTCATCCATGTTAGCTAGATAGCTAGATAGCACACCACTGTATTGTGCATAGTGTCCTTTTGCTCTGTACCTAAGTTATACTGCTGCTGCAATCATAAAGACTATGCTACTCATACTGACCATACTTTCAACACATTTAGTAGTGTATTATTTATTAGTTATACTGTAATTATTTGAATCTGGAAGAGTTTCCCCTTTTTGAATCTAGTTCCTTTTAATGTTTCTTCCTCATGATGTCTTAGTGAGGTTTCCCTTTGGGATCAAAATCTATATCCACTGGTAGATTCCACATCTACAAACACTCATTCAGTAAGACCACAGGAAACGGTTTGGCCTGGAAATTGTTTATTTCCCTCTTCCTAGGGATGGCACGTCTACTATGGCTATAAAAGCATGCTTGGAGAGAATGCTTTGTACATCCACATGCATATAAACACAACCTCAATAAGTCTCACAGTGGGCTTAAAAACAGAATAACACAAAACTGAAAATTGTAAACATAGTCACCGTTTTATTCAGCTTTCATGCTGTACAGTGCTTTAAAATACTGCTCCAGTACAGCTAAGAGAAGTGTAGGCTTAAGAGTACTAGGAGTTCTTAGGGCATCTGATCAGTCTCATGCTGAAGGCCCTCTAGACATTTCCACAGAAATTTGGTCTAATTACTACTAATATACCTGAAGGAGGTCATAGTCTTTCATCATCATCATCATCATCATCTAGTGTGCTAAAAAAAAAAAGCCCAGAATTTTTTACAACGGAAAGACAAATCAGCTGTGATGATGTGGAATGACTGAGCAGCTGAGCGCATTATAAATGTTCTTGTTAACATTTCAGAAGGGGGTTCAATCAGAGGCAGCAGTCAGCACTCTATACAGTAGCCTGTAAAACCAATTGCACTCTTATCAATGCACTGAAAGGGGCTTTTATCTGATGCACTGACAACTTAGCCACGGTTAGCACTAATGCAGGGGCCTAACTTTAGTCATACAATACAACAATACAGTGAAGTGCCTGCTTGTGATGCAACTTAACAGTTACAGTAATTCACAGGTTTAGTTGATGTGTTAGTAAAGTTAAATTACCTTAAGGCGTAATCAGCTAAAATCAAAAGGTGTTATCACAATGCACTTTTTTGGAGAATATTAACCAACTGGCATCGCTGTTTCTGCAAGTCAGGTCTCTAACTAAAGCCTAATAGTCAAAGGTAACCTCAAATCTTGTACTCTTGTTTAAGTCTCTGTTGGGAAGACAGTTGTACAAAGTATGTCACTACATGTCACTATGTATGGTTATGTATGTGATTAAAAAAAATTAGAACTGAATTGAACTAGTGTCACGTAGCCAGCTCTTCAGACTGACGGCAGAAGGTCTGGGATCCTTAGAAGATTTTATTGGCCAAATGTTGCCCAAAAGTGGTGTCTGACTGACGTGTAAAGCAACCAATCACAGTTTGTTTTGTTTAGCGTCATGTTTAGGGGCGAGAAAATGTAAAGTCCTATAGACTAGCATGCTACTGTTCATTTTAAAAAGTTAGGCTAATTAATGAGTCTATATCATGAATTTCACATCATTTGTAACAGGCAGTGTTTAGCTTATCCTCATGAGCGCACAATGTCACAGCTGTAAACATGACGACTTCTTTCTTTCATGAGGGAAGTCCAGCATCACATCGGCTTTGTTTAAAGGAGGACTGTTACGAGATGCATACGTTTTCTGGAAATCCTGTAGAATTGAGCCAATCAGATGAGGACTTTGAAACTCCTGAAGCGTTTCCAATGTTGTGTGCCATATGCGTGAGATGTTCAGCCAAAGGATTGTGGGCCTGACATCTGAGGCTGAAACTACCTCTTCTCTAAATTCCAGCATCATTAATCATCGTCATTAAATGCTAAATATTTTATGAAGCAGAGTTGTTTTCCTTAGCTCTTTGTCCCTTATATAACATATTGTTGTATGTTGTATTAAATATTTTCTGGAATAAATGTGTGGATGTACACATCCATGGACACATCCTTTGGATCCATACAGTACATACATGTAAACATAGCATATATGTTTGGGTAACTTTTAGAGTAGATGAAATTCCCTTTCCATTTAATATGTATCATGATTAGTTAATGTGCAACAGCTTTTTAAAGCCTAATCTGTGCTTTGGCTTTTAAAATCTGTTTTTGTACCAGCTGTTAGGACCTGCTTGCTGAGTAATTGATTTTTGTAGGTTCTATAAAAATGTCATTAAAACCCTGTTGCTTTCTTGTTAAACGCTGTGCTAGTGTTTTTCTGGCACTCTGTTAAATAAGGTCAGGTGAATTACACAGCATAAAAATGTCTTCCGATATTACAGGTGCTGTTATTTATATCACCAAATTGAATTTCCTAAACTGAAGTGTCTTTCTGACATTCATATGCTAATATCTATTAGCATGATTCAGTGTGAAGGGGTATCACATCAGGGGAGGATCCTCAGGAGGCCTGGACTAAAAAGTTTCCATTTTCAAAAAAAAAAAAATAGAAAAGGAGTCTAGAGACTGAATTCACACAAGGCTTGTCAATGTTGTTCCTGCTTTAAGCCGATATAATACATGAAACAGAACAGTCCCACATCCTGCCTGGGAATATTACTAGCATGGGTCTTCCTTTGTGAATATCATCCTTTCATTTATCTTTTCTCTAAAGAAAAAAAAGGAGATTCTCACTGGACTTTCCACAGCTGGTGTTAATCAAATAGGCAGATCTGGCTGTTCATGTCTTTATTCTCTGGGGATCAGGGACAAAAATAGGCTGCGGAAATTACACATGAGGAAGAAACGACTTTCAATCAACAGCGTCATTGACTGTCGAGGAGAAAAGCCTCACCTGAGTAGAAGAGGGAGACAGAGAGAGAGAGAAGCTTGAGGAAATTATTCCTTCCTAGCTAGAAAGCCATACAGGCAGCTCATAGTTTATTTCCCTAAATTAGAAACCACTGTCTTATCTCTGAGATAACAGAAACAAAAACATGCATTTTTAATGAAGTTTGTGTGTGTGTGGTGTGGTGTGTGTGTGTGTGTGTGTGTGTGTGTGTGTGTGTGTGTGTGTGTGTTCCATGACTGCAGAGAGGTGAATGGCCAAAAGTGCTCCATAGTTTTCCTGCATTGTAACAAAATCAAGGTTTTATCAACATAAAGAAGGGTCCTATGGCACACAAAATCAGCTTTTTCAACCTTTTCTCATGTTTGAGAGCAGACTTTACCTCAGAAAAATAATTTCTGAGTTGAACTCACTTTACCTTAGAAATGTAGCTAACAGTGGAAGGTAGCAAGGATTATCCTAGATACTAGAAAGTGACAATGCAATAAAGATTTTTTTAACATGATTAATAAGGATGTTATTTATATTGTAGTTTATTTTACTGAGAATTTCAAGATGGAAACATGGAACATGGAATCAGCTTAGCATAAAAAGCTAATACAGTAGCTACAAGATGAGTAGCTTTTGTTTACAGATCACTGTCCAAATGGAGATTGTAATAGAAAGCCTGATTTGTATAAATTCATTTTATTTTTATTAAATGAGAAAGTCATTAAAGGGTCTGTGTAAGGTATTTTTTCAGACAGGAAATATCATTTAATTAAATAATTAGCAAGTGCTATTGGAGCACATTAGCAAAGCTAACTTAGGGACAGCAAGCACAGAGGAAGCTTGAGAAGGAGTTTGTCACTCTATAGTAAACATTATCAATATTTTTACAAGTGTTTAGCCTTTTGGTTTTGTATCACACAGAGTGTGTAAATTAAAAGCAGTAGAAAAAAAATAATAATACAAAAATTATTTGTATGCCTGCCTCTGACTAACTCGCCCTTGTAATTGCTCTAAAGCGAGCAACCAGTTTGTTCCGTGTAAGGAATTTTTGGCCACATTCATATACTGACATCACAGAAAATGACTCAGAAATGCTTTTGTTCTGCTGTGCTAGTTTTCTACTGTGTACAGCAAAGCTACCCTAAGTCAACATAGTATTGTTTCTTGATGTAGTGTCTTGTTATTGATACAAAAATTGAAAATAAAGGAAAGTCCAGAATAGTTTTGGTGTCCTACACAGCAGATATACAGTACATATGCAATAAAACTGATATGCTTTCAGTTTTAATTTTTTGCTTCACTAGAGGATGATGAAAGACACTGACATGATTTACGTTCATAGCAGGCCTTTGAATTATTAGTGTATGTGATATTATGACTTATTGTGAACATCTTTAGGGGTCTGGTTCTACAGCTACACTAAAAATGTCTGTTTCTTAAATTCAGAACATGTCTGAACTTGTTCTCTACTTTTGGCACAGGTATTGGGACTTTTTTTTTATCTTGTACTCATGCTAGGGATGAAAAAGAAAAGATCAATACACGGCAAAAGCACAGAGTCGGATTACAACAACGAGTCATTGTTATTTGTTGAACTTCAAAAATGTTCATAAACACGAGGAAAAATCGATTACAACCAGAAATATTCGTTTTTAGTTTCTGAATTTTTGTTTTCAGTAAACTCCCTCAAGTAGAAAATAGTTTTTGACAACGTCTGTTAATTGGAATTGGTATCCATTTAATAAAGATGTCATTTTGACACTTTGGTTATCATGATATCTCCAACTCAATTATTCATTTAGAATATCTTTCTAAATGTAATTATTTATTTTTTATTCTATCATTATTTTAAGTTTTTCTTTGAGCGTTTCTTATGTCTGTGCTAATTATTTTTGAAGTTCTCAAAATATTTTCCTGGCCCAGCACTTTGCTAACATATGGTATATTCTGAAGTGAAATGTTGAACGTTAATATTTAACAATTCACCCAACTATAATTTTCTGTTTCTCTTCCTCTCTCTGTAGGTAAATATGTCTACCAGCCTATGACCAGTGTGTGCCAGCTTCCCACCACTCCAGTCCCTGCCTCACCCTCAGATCACTCCGACACCATAAACCTGTCAATCTCCCTTACTGAGCGTCTCCTCAGGACCGCCCCCAAGTTCAGAGCTCCACCTTGCCCAGAGTCCCCCAGATTCTGCATTATCTCTGACCTTTTTGTTGACGACTACATTGTGAAACGGATCAACGGCAAGATGTGCTACGTTCAGAGGCCTCCAACAGTGGTGCCTGGTCCTCGAGAAAGAGTGCCATCCTCACCGGCTCAGTCGGCCAATCAGCACGCACAAAATCAGCCGTCCCAAGTAGCTCAAACTCCAACCAGGCAAGGCCAAAAGGGTACCAAAATGGACCACTGCTCCTCACCATCCAGCTCAGAGGACTCTGGGATCAACGCCTTGGGTCTGCATTACGTGGAGTCGTGTGAGGACGACTCATGTGAGGAAGATGACGAGGACGATGAGGAAGAGGATGATGAATTGAGCACAGATGGAAACTCCAGTCCCGGGAGCCTCTGGGAGCAGGACGAATGCACTCTGCTCTCGCCATCCAGGTCAACTGTGGAGATCATTGAGAATATTGAGACGACTGTCTAACACATCAAGACAAGATATATTTTCATGTTTTTTTTTTCTGCATAACCAGTCTTCAACTTGTTGCAAGTTGGTTGGCAAAATTAGAGCGCAACCTAACAGCCAACTGGTTGCATGGTGATAATGCCATGGAAACCTTCTCACTCCACCTCACTTCACCCTTCATGCCCTCTATAAACGAGTCTCCTCTTTGCATGGTGACCCTGCTATGGATTATACACAGTAGATTTCACAAATACATAATAAATGCATGTATGTAGTACCATGGTTTGGCCAAATGAAGCTGTTGCGCAGGTTTTCTGCACAAGCTAAAAGAGTGAGTTGAAAATGAACTGTGACACATACACAAGCCCACATTTCCTCAGTAAACAAGAAGAAGCTAACACATACATTACAGGAATAACCTTGTATGGAAATTGTCTCTCTCCAAGGACCTGAATATTAAATACATCACAAATGAATGGAGGAGAATATGATAGGCAATAAAAGGAGGCAATAGAGTGAAAATATAAAATGTCATCTTCTGTAGAAGAGAGGGGAAAAAAGTGGAAGAAATTGAGAGAGAAGGGCAGAAAGGGTGAGAGGCTCTTCAGTCTCTTTTAAGCAGGCACCATTTGAAGTGTGACTAAATCATGTATGAGTTAAGAAGACTGTAAGGACGGGATGTGAAGAAAGACCACATATTTGAAAGTCTCCACAGAGCATCAGCTTACATCTTCCTTTCAATTTCCCCCCCCCTCAACCAAGACGAGCCCTGAAGCTTACAGGAGATTTAGCCGAATGAATTCCAATGTCTTGACAATCATTTAATGATATAGATCTAGGGGGACTTTCAAAAAAACTGATTATCAGCAAAACTTCAATAGGTGAGATGGTGCGTTATGTCCTCCTTAAAGCACAGTGTGGATACTTTGAACCCTTTGTGTAGCGGTTTGAAGTCTACCATGCTGCTGTCATCACTGAAACCAAATCAAAGCTTAAGTTCAGAGAGCAGCAGTTAGTTCTTTGTGGATGTTTATTGCCAATACTCCTTTTTTCCCTGACAGAATACTCACAGCCTATTTAATATCCAATGACGTATGACCTAAGCACATGATAAACTCTGTCTATTGTCTTCGGATATGTGGAAGTCATTATCTGTTTTATACTACCATAGGCATCTGCGGCCAGAGGTCACCTAACATCCTAAGAGACACATTTTAGAGTGCTTTGAAGCTGGCAGCCTACACGATAAAAGCACAGCCTGCATGGACCTGAAAGCTACGAGCCAACAGAATTTAATACCAAGCATTAAAAACCACTTCAGCCTGGCTGACAACCACTGATTATTAATGCAAGTGCATGAAATTGCTGCAGTCTGATATAATCGTAATGATTTAGCTAGTTTCAGTCTTAAATGAGATTAAAATGATGCCCAGGACAAAGTGATCTAGCCATTTCTTTAACTGCATTATACAACTGTACAGTACTTTCGTTTTGGGTTCAGAAATTCCTGACGTGGGATTATAATCGTGTTTAAAGTCACATTCGAAACAGTTAAGGAAGAGACTGTTAAGGATCATTGATGCTGTCCTCCCCGGAGTGGACACAAAACCTTTGTTGACGATCCGCTCCCGTCCGTCTCCGATGATGGCTCCGGTCTGTGATAACAGCGTCTCTGTTTATAAGCACAGAACTTCGTCACTGCCTGAGCAGAAGAGCCCATTTTAAAGCTGCTTAAGTAGAAAACCTAATGGACCTGTCATGCAGCCCTGAGGAACCACACCACCCCACCCCACCCCCACACTCAATTATTTGTATGAGTACCTTTCCTGCTGGTGGATAAATAAATGGGTGTCCCTGTATCTCTGCAGTTTTATATCAGGGAATTATACTGTAGCTATAAACATGTACTGTAGATACACAAATGTTTATCTCACCTTTAAATAAACCCCTTTCTTATATTAGTGACTGTTGTTGTGCGTCATTTTTTTTTAATACACAAATCCAAAAATAGTGTTGCTTGTTTTATAATTAGATTATTCCAGTTACAGTAATCTAATGTATTCTGATATAATCTGTAGTTGTATGCATTAACCCCTGAGCTACAACAGTCCCATTCATGAGTTTAAAGTGTCTCCAATCCCAGATGTGCATTTAAATAAAAGAAATGTGACAATGTGTGCTTAGTCAATCAACTTTTACTTTTCCATCCAGTTGTATTTTGAGGGGGGATCAAGCCTTATAAAGTAAAGAATCTGCCTTGTTCACATTCACAACTGCTCCTGTTTTCATCATGATGTGTTATGGATGTATCAGTGAAGCAGAACTACAGTATTAACCCCATTGGATATCATCACTTATGGGCCTTTGACTTTGTGTAACCCCCAACATGTTACTGATAGACTGCATCCGCATATAAAGAAATCAGCACCAGAGGCAGTTCTGCCATCAGAAGATTAGATTAGTTTAAAGAATCCACTTTAATAAAAAATAAATCTCATCTCATGAGGAGGCCAAAAATAAAACTTTGTTTGTTTTGTTTTTTTTATCTTTAAAGACAATGGCCATGCTGGTTGTATCATCAAGAAAGAATCTTACAGATTCTCAAACGCTAAAATGGCTTGTGAAATTGTTGTTTAGCATCATCAGCAAACAACCAGATGGAACCTAAGAGTAAAGTTGAACTTCTGAAGAAAAAAAAAACAGAAAACAGCCCCTGCTGCTACCATGGAGTACATTTTTACTTCATTAGAACATCCCAACATTTATAGGCTGTGTTGCATATTGTGTATAACCCTTTTGAACTACTGGAGTCACTAGATCAGAGTAGGATATTATGTGCTAAGCAGTGTAAGATTATACAAATTTGCAGTGAATTTTTCAATAATTACTATTGCTTTTAAACCGTATTAAACCATGGTGGAAATATGTGACGTTATGACACACAAAGATCCATTTAAAACATACTTTCTGTGATTTGTGAAAAGAAATAACCAACTATTTGGTTATATATTTCGTACCAACTCCAAGGCAAAAAATCCACTACACGTGGTAGATAAATGAATGAAAATTAAATGCTAAAAGGTTATATAATAGGATACACCGAATGAAATATATAAAATATTACTCTAAATAATTAAGATTAGATCAGATATGATCTCAACAGCATGTTTCTTAAACAAGCTCGTCTTAGATGGAAAACAGAAATGATGTCAATATTCAGACAGGGTTGCACTTATAATATTGTGTGTTGAGTATTGTGGTATATTATATAACCGATAATCTCCATGTGTTAGAGGATTTTCATTCTGCCTGCTGTGTACACAGCTCTGAGCCATACAGCAATAAGGATCCATCCGAAGACAGATGTTAGGTCTCACACTCTAGTATTTTCTTCTGTCTCTATTTACTCATGAGGATGAGGAGCATTCCAGGTTGTCAAGGAGACAGATGCCTCGTGAGGCGGAGAATGGAACGTTATAAACACAAACGCTGCCTGTAGCTATCAACAGAGGAAGCATACTCGTGCTTCTGTTCTCATGATTCCTCAAATTCTTTACATAGGCCATCTCCATGGATATACAACAAAGGCAAAAGCATTTATTTTTGCCATGTTAGCTGTTTAACAAAACAGAGATTAAATATTTCTCACATTTGGTGTTGGACAGGTGTATTTCACCATCACAATCTACACAACCGTTCTATGCAAGCTAAAACCCTTTACAGAAGACTTCAGATATTGACTTTCAGGGTTCTATGTTACTGATCAGTTTGAATCCAAGGACTAACAGAGAGTGACATTTAGGACTTTGACCTGGAATCTTCATCCGCTCAGCTGTATGATTGGATTTTCTCCCTCTCACTTGTACGTCATCAATAAAATAGATAAAATGTTCTGGAAACAAACAAACAAACAAACAAACAGAAAGACAAACAGACAGACAGACAGACAGACAGACAGGCAGACAGATAGATAGATCGATAGATACTTTATTGATCCCAAACTAAACTGAAGCCTTAGCAGTCTGACCTTCAGCAACGGTGCTGGGTTAAATGCTAAGTACCGAATAAATGATAAAATTCAGCAGCATATGAGAGTATGAGCCAGAAAACATTTCCAAACTGGATTAGCAGTGGAGGAGTAGTGCCAGCCAACTCACAATAAAAATGCTGAGCAAAACAGCACCTTTTTTTCTCCCAGACCTTGTGTTAAAAAAAAAAAAAAAAAAGAAAACATACCAGCTACTGTATTACATAAACTACTTGGCATTTTATCAAGACAAAATGTCACCAGGTGATTTCGCAGCCAGAGTGGTTTTTAGCCAAACATTTTTCATCATCTAAGTGTCAACAGCTTGGCTTGTCACAAACCGAGAACAACACTACAGCCGAGGAGCGGTCACGACACATGCAACATTTATTAGGTTTTGTAAAAACTGTGATTGAATCAGGGATTAGTTGTAGTCCATGTGAGTAAAACTGCATGAAAAATGTTTTACTATGAGCTTCTAATACATGTTCACTATATTAGATCCAGTTGGATAAAATAATAATTTTTAATGTTTTAAACTAGACATTCAAGGTAAACCTGTAAGGGAAGCTAATAGTTATTAATTTCATATTGCACAAATTCCATTAACAAGCATTAACACTGTTTGGCAAAAATTGTACGTAGAATAAGTAGATAAATGATAAAAAAAAAATAATAAAAATAAATCACTTCTGAGATACAATTCCACCTTCAAATATTAGGCCACGTCTCCCTCCTGACTCTGGTGTTTTGATAGCAGTCTGTGTGCTGCTGAGGTAAAATGTGATCAGGCTTCAACATGGCTACTGCTGTTTTTAGCTCTAGGATATCCTTTTATACATTGTAAATAACAGTGTCATGTGGTGTTAGAAAGCACATAAACAAGTTTATTATAGAATATTAATTAAAAAAAAAAAATAGCACAGAGTCTGAGGCAAGTATTAGCTTTCTTTTCCTGTTAGCTTCATTAGCTTCAGTACAAAAGTAAAAAAAAAATAAAAATAATTAAAAAACATTTCACAAACATGGATAACATTTGAGGTAAGAGGAAAAAATAACTGTAATTTGTATGGAATAGGTGTGTGTGTGTGTGTGTGTGTGTGTGTGTGTGTGTGTGTGTGTGTGTGTGTGTGTGTGTGTGTTTAAGTCTGAATTTTGACAGCTATGTTGGATTCCATTTTAGTCTCTGAACAAAAATATAAACTAGTTTTGGTCATTTTACTCTGTTAGTTTTACTACTAAAACATATTTACTTTAGATATTAAATGTATACCTAATTATTCTCCTCAGCTTACTTAATAAGTTCTTTTTTAACAACTTCAAAAAACAACTTGCTTTTCAACTAGAAACTAAAACATTTATATTATACAATAACATCCCAAATGATTGATATTAATAAAAAATGGTTATTAGTATGACTAACATGTATCTTAGTCAGTCGACAGGTTCTTGTCTTTGGAATAGAATTAGGTCGAGTTAAATATTTAGCTATCATTTAGATTTGATTAGTTTCATCAGAATTTCAATAACAAAATTTGGTGCATATGTTTTTACTTCCCTTATGCAATTTTGTTTTGTATTTACTTAAGTTATACCGTCACCTTTTTATTTAACATTACCACACATTACTTACATATCATATAATCATATAATGTACATGTATACCAGAAGAAGGGTATGTCTGTTGTTCTGAGGAGAAAATGATTCTATTCTTGCTTATTTTAAAAAATGGCAAAATTTAAAACAAACAAATAAGCCAGTGATAATTACCGACTATGAGAAAAACACACACACAAGCACACAGATACACACACACACACACACACTCTTCCAGGAAGAGAGTTTATTTTTATGTTCAATACTGATCCAGTCCTGTGGAGCTTAAACAGCATATATATTTGTTTATAGGTGCGTGTTTTGTGTGTGTATTTGTGTTTCTGCCTGTCAGTGCGATTTTCCTCCTTCCTTTGTCATAGTCTAGTCTCAGCTAAATGTGGCAGATTTTTCCACTGGCCCACAGAAGCACATCTCAAGCCCCGATGGATTAATTAGAAAACGCTTTCTCCCTCCTTCTTTCTCTCTTCTCCTCTTTCACTCCCAATAGATGATTGAAAACAGACACTAGAACATATGTTAAGCATTGTGAGCTGTGAAAAAGGCCTGGATATATATATATATTTTGAAGTTCCATATATTTACATATAGTTATTTATGCTAACATGCTAAAGCTTATGAGCACTAACACAAGATCGACACAATGTTAACCATTTAAACTAGGGACATCGATCATACCGTACCCAGTTTGTCAACTGCTATTGGTCCTTTACATGTCGTGAATCAGTGCACTTTCACATCAAGAAACACTTTTCCGAAGCTGAACAAACCACACTCCAAATCGTACAATGTATTTAGCTCCTGTGGATTAATTAAAAATTTCTTCCTAATATTATAAAGAATAAGCACAGCTGTCTAAATGTATGAATACAAATGATTTGTAGCATCCCTGAATGATTAATATTAAGAAGGTTACACAAATCTCTAGCGGTGTTGGTGCTATGATGGCAGACACTTATGATGCTAATAGCAAAAATGTTATTGTAATAAAGTTATTGTAATCCCATTCCAGCAGTTATTGTTTTATTCTTGCCGGTTGGTTTACTTTTTTAGGTACGTTATGGGCTGTCTTTAAGGAATTAATTTTTCCGATAAGATAAATAAGATTTTTTTAATTTACTTTACATATTCTTTCATGAAAAGAAGTATCAGCCCTGGTTAGAATGCAGCAGACACACACATGCACAACACACACGCTTACATGATATGTGTAAATCTCACTGCTCAATTTCTTCAGATCTGACAAGCAGTACATGAAGTTAACAATGCTATAAATACAACAACAAAATGTGAGGTGTTTGTTTTTGGAAGACATGTGATGGCATCAATGCCAGCAGTCTGAGGAATGAAGAGATTTTAGGGCAGACTGTAGGCTTTCTCTGCTCATTTTGTGACGTCAAACCAGTTCATAAATACAGTGAGAACTGGACTAGCTGGACTGGATAAATTCTCTCCCAAGAATCACAAATTGTGCAATCACCCGTTCCTGTTCTCAGTGTTCTGTAGGCTCGCTACGTATAAACTCTGCAGGGACTTAAACGTCAAAATCAAGTGAACTGCACAGATTTCAGATTTCAGCATGACTCTTATGATCAGTGTTCTACAAAAGCCTCGGCTGAGAAATTATGCAGATTTTTGCTGCCATCTTCATAACATCTGAACACCCCATAATTGCTTTCTCTTAACTGCTTTTTCTCCTCCCTTGCCAAATCAGACTGCCTCCAGCACAATCTCTGACTATAACACAAGAAGAAGAAGAAGAAGAAGAAGATGATGATGATGATGATAAACCAAACTAAAACTAGAACTATATTATATGCAGCATAAATTCTCTTTGTGCTCCTTGGTAACCTTTGCAGACAGCCTGTGCATTTCTTTCCTGTAGGCGTTAATGACTTACTGATGAATCATCTTTATCACCAGAAGGCTCATATTTGGCAACCTACAGAGCTCTGAAACTGGGAAAATATCCTGACTCAAGCAGGGGTTTGAGGGTCCTTATCTAGAAAAGACTTGTTTCAAAGACTTTCAGTATGGCTTTATGATTGCTCTTTTATGCACCAAACCGTAATGTAATCAGCAAATGCATTTTACATTATTTAATAGGAATAAGTGACCAATAATAAATCAAAAAATAAGAATGAAACACAACGGGACTTTTTTGAAGTTTTAACAGTGAAGATCGTCACAATCCAGTTTTACAGGAATATAAACATTCAAGCTTAAAATTTGACTTTACATTTATCCCTAATGAGTAAGCCAGAGGCAGATGTGCTGAGGAAAAAATCCCATGAGACGATATGAGGACAAAATGTTGAGAGGAACCAGACACAAAAGCAAACCTATCCTTGTCTGGATGACACTAAAGAGTGTGACTGTAAATCATTTCCTTTCTATATCTGTACAACATTTTTTTTTGATCCATCATACAGAAACATATCAACCAGAAACAAAGTGCAACACACTGAACTTTTCCATTTTGAAATGCCATTCGACCCACAGTGACCACTTCACCCTCTGCATCTTTACAAGTAAAGTGTAAAGACATTATTTATTTGTCACTTTAACAAATCCTTAATCTTAGACATTGCTCTTTGCCAAGCGTTTTTGAGTAGCACCATGTATCCTTGCCACAGATAGCTCCGTGTTTGCAATGTTCATGAAAGAATACATTCAGTGAGAGCAAGCTAAAGAGTGCAGAGATTAAGATGAATCATCATTTCAAAGCAAAATCTTAAGACAGCATGATACTGTACGTCGGAGTCCAGAATGTCCCTCAGTGTCATAGACGCCTGTTTACAAAAATCATTAACTTTAGGGCAATCCCAACACATATGTCTGTTGGTGCCTAAAGAGTTTTCTGAACAGAAATTACAATTAGAAGATGAGGAATTCGAGGCAAATTTTGTTTTATTTGTCAGAACTGGATTGTTATAGAAAATTAATCAGCACCTTCTATTTGATTCTAATTAACAAGTGACTTCTGACAGTGCAATATGAAGTGAAAAGACAATTGATGAGGACTATTATTAACTGACATCGCTGAAGCTAGAAACACGAATGAAATAAATGCTAGAAACAAAAATGGCTTATATTCCAAGCCTTTGTCTTGCCCTGTGAACCTTAGAACATTAGTTTCCCTGCTGTAGTTTTGAAGCTGACCAGTTGTGCAGCTGTATATGACTGAAGAAAACTGGTCTCATTTGCTCAATGACCATATTATGCAGGACTGCGCTCTATGCGGTGATTCATAGCCAGGACATGGTGAGGCATGCGGTGTGGCTATTATTGTGTCAAATGTCCTTTACTTAAGCTGCAGGTGTTTCCTTTGCAAAAACGGGAAGCTACCTCAGGGTGTGAAATGGATTTCCAAAGACAGGTCAGCATGAATAACTGTCAGAAAAGTAGGAGGAATAATTTGTTTTTGTTAATATTGGGGGAAATTCCAGTACAGCTGGAAAATGCAATGTTAATTTGTAGTAAAGTTTGAATATAGACAATTAGTAAGATATATAATAAGAACTGCCATCACACTAAAGTAAACAGTTTATGCCAATATTATGCTATTTTTCTGCTTCCTTCAGAATGTTAGTATTCTGACATCACACTGTTTGGCTCAGAATCATGTAACACTCATCCAGGTTGGTGGTAGTATAGCTTCTTTGTTTGGCTGAGAAATGTTACCTGCATGGCAACCATTTGAGCAGATTTTTCCACTAAGCATCATCAACATGGCTCCTCAGCCACATCCCAGCTGCTGATTAGACTGTAAAAAGATTGACGACGTTGTGCTTGCACACTC
Organism: Tachysurus vachellii; assembly: GCF_030014155.1. Lineage (NCBI taxonomy): Eukaryota > Metazoa > Chordata > Actinopteri > Siluriformes > Bagridae > Tachysurus > Tachysurus vachellii. Next base: position 10,992,896 of record NC_083483.1, read on the forward strand.
TTCCCAATAACCAATCACAGATCTCACCAATCTTCCCAATAACCAATCACTGATCTCACCAATCATCCCAGGAACCAATCACAGATCTCAATAATCTTCCCAACAACCAATCACAGATCTCAATAATCTTCCCAACAACCAATCACAATTCTTCCCAATCATTCCAATAACCAATCACTGATCTCACCAATCATCCCAGGAACCAATCACAGATCTCAATAATCTTCCCAACAACCAATCACTCATCTCACCAATCTTCCCAACAACCAATCACAGATCTCAATAATCTTCCCAACAACCAATCACAATTCTTCCCAATCATTCCAATAACCAATCACTGATCTCACCAATCATCCCACCAATAACAGATCTTACCAATCTTCCCAAGGACCAACTGATCACATTGTTCCCAGAAAGAACACATTATTGTTCTTAATAGCAATAATAAGCAGTTAATGAAGATGTAAATAGTCATTTGTGCTGTCCAAATACTTCTTTCTCTAAGACGTTATAATTATTTTCTATTTTGATAAAAGTCTATTCTATTCTCTACATAAACAATCTGTTGATAACTTAACCAAACCCCTTACAGACTATCAGCCCAAATGAGTTTTTCCTCCATCAGTGGGTTAATAACTGGCTATGGAAATAACAACAGCAAAGCAATTAAAACATCAAACCTGAACATGTCTGAGCCTGAGAGAATGCTAGGCATAAGAAAAGGAAATCGTAGGTTGGTGAATGACAGTAATATACACAGGCCTCACTGAGTGAAGCATGTTTTATAAATGTAAATAGCCTATTTGATGTGGACCGCAAGATTATGAACTACCATGTTGGCCAACCTACTACTTTTGATCAGATACAAAGGGACAGAAATGCGGTGTTTCTTTCCTTCAGGAGCTCATGATTTTCTGTTCTTACTCTGCAGGCGACCCCGGTATGTCATGGCCACTGTGCTTATGAAGTGATAAAAGGCAGAAATGAGTTAGGTAAAGAAAAGGAAAAAAATGCAAGGAATATCCTAGCTAACAGATTTGCTTTAAAAAGAGCTTTGGCTAAGAAGGATTATGGTTCAACATTCTGTTTCAATGCTGTTAACCTTTACTTAAAATTCTTCTTCTCTGTTGCTTTGGTCAAGAAATCTTTCACAGAATGTGTGTAGGTGAAATTCTTTCAAAAATTCTTTATCATGTATATTTACACTAATGGGCCACTTTAATAGGAACAGGAAATAAACGAAAAGGTAATAAACCTGCTCATTTGTGCAATTATCCAGCTTGCAATCATGTGGCAACAATGCAGCGTATAACATCACAGCTTTAGGTCAATGTTCACTTAATGTTCACATCAAATATCCAAATGCAGAGAAAAGTGAGGGAAAATCTTCTTTTTAGAATAGAGCAAAAACTAAATCTGTTCCCACAGTAGCCTCAGATTCCTCTCTATTGTTCTAGCCCATCCACCAAAAGGTTTTTGAGATGCTTTTCTGCTCACCACAGTTGTATGGGTGTCATTCCCAGAAGATCAGCAGTTTCAGAAATACTCCAACCAGCCCATCTGGTAGCAACACGTACATTATGCCACAGTCACACTCACTGAGATCCCATTACTTTCCAATTCCTCTGTAAGATTTGGACCTGTATCTGTATGATTTGTTTGCATTGAAACTACATAAATAATACTGATAAAACTATTAGTATTGAATTCTGTCTTGTGTTTTCTATGTAAACACCGTGCATTTTTTCTATTATGTAAGATTGCTGTATTTTGTACACTCACTATTCCATACACGACCTTTTACCAAAATCAAATCATAAATTACTTTCCAGGGGGCACGGTGGCTTAGTGGTTAGCACGTTCGCCTCACACCTCCAGGGTCGGGGTTTGATTTCTGCCTCCGCCTTGTGTGTGTGGAGTTAGAATGTTCTCCCCGTGCCTTGGGGGTTTCCTCTGGGTACTCTGGTTTCCTCCCCCGGTCCATGCATGGTAGGTTGATTGGCATCTCTGGAAAATTGTCCCTAGTGAATGAGAGTGTGTGTGTGCCCTGCGATGGGTTGGCACTCCGTCCAGGGTGTATCCTGCCTTGATGCCCGATGACGCCTGAGATAGGCACAGGCTCCCCGTGACCTGAGGTAGTTCGGATAAGCGGTAGAAGATGAATGAATGAATGAAATTACTTTCCTCTGCATGCATTATTGTTATTATTATCATTTTTCCCCATCAAAATCATTTATAAAACACTCAAATTTACCTTAAGATCTCAGTTGATATTGCTAAACCCCTTACATGCCATAAATATTGCAGGTTGAAGAAATACCTGGAAAGCAGAAAACTGACCAACAGGAGTAGAAAGAGTTTATTAAAAAAGCCACAAATACAGCAAACGTTACTTGATTAGTGGCGACAACGTATTATCATGAGTTTGATTATAAGCACTCAAGACTGTCAATGATGTCAAAAACATTACATAATACATTTCTTCCAGACATTTAAAAATGGAACTGGATGAACTTCACTGTTTGTAGTGGTGATCTGCTCTTTCTAAAATTTCAGCTTCAGAGAATTGAGTAAAATTTCCTTCTAAAACTATTAAACTGCCTACGTGTGAAAAGCAGCGAATTCCCTCAGAGCTGCCGAAGATATCGGTCTCATATGACAAAAGTTGTATTTCTTTCTGGGACTCAGTTCTGAACTTCTACTATACAGCTTATAAAGTACAGCTAATTGTCTTAGCCTGGACTTAACTGGACCTGAAAGTCTGGTCTGTGCAAAAAGAAAATATGAATCAATTCTTAGAAATCAATCGTTTGACTTACGAAGTCAAGTTACAACTAAGGAATGGTGTCTGTGTGTCTAGTCTGATGGCTGTCTCAGGATCAGGCTGCAGGATTTTCCAGTACATTTTTCTGCACCAACCAGCTCTCCGCCATCATACATCAGCTATGGAGGAAATCACTATCTGCCCACTTTTACATACATGAGCTCACAGGTGGACATGACAGGCTAGTGTCGCTGCCATTGACACGGGAGTGCGAGATTCACAAAAATATTAAATCATTTCCATGGTTTATTTTATCTCATCTGAAAAAACCTAGGGGGCACGGTGGCTTAGTGGTTAGCACGTTCGCCTCACACCTCCAGGGTCGGGGTTCGATTCCCGCCTCCACCTTGTGTGTGTGGAGTTTGCATGTTCTCCCCGTGCCTCGGGGGTTTCCTCCGGGTACTCCGGTTTCCTCCCCCGGTCCAAAGACATGCATGGTAGGTTGATTGGCATCTCTGGAAAATTGTCTGTAGTGTGTGATTGCGTGAGTGAATGAGAGTGTGTGTGTGCCCTGTGATGGGTTGGCACTCCGTCCAGGGTGTATCCTGCCTTGATGCCCGATGACGCCTGAGATAGGCACAGGCTCCCCGTGACCCGAGGTAGTTCGGATAAGCGGTAGAAGGTGAATGAATGAATGAATGAATGAATGAATGAATGAAAAAACCTAAATTATTTACTTTAAGTATTTCTATTTCAGTCTCTGCTTCGAATAAAATCTTTACTACTTTTACACGAGTAATACATTTGAAGCTGTATTTATTTTTTTAATCTGCAATTGCACTTTTGCTGAAGGAACTAATTTGGGTACTTTTAACAAAGCACAAACTCGAGTCAACGATTTCAGAATGCCGAAGTTATTCTGTAGCAGCGTGATGTTGGAGTCACACATCCTGTACTACTTCAGCCATGCCTGTGACATCACTACGTTTTACGTCAGACTGCTGGCTGTAGCAGAAATGTCTGAGTTTGCTGAGAAACTGGTATTTGATTCTGTCAGTTAAACACCACATGGATTGGAAGCTGATGCATTTTACACTATAGACCCTTTACTTTTGCAGACATTTGGGCACAGCAAATGTCCTGATAGCTGCCTCACAACCGGCTCCTTTCAAGTTCTGAAGCTCTCGAAGGTTCCATGAGTGTCCCAGATCTTTCAGTCCAGCTACTCCCCAATGAAACAGTGCATCCAGTGCAGTCTCCGTTTTGGCTCAATATTGCCTCAAAAATGCACTCTGAGCCTTTCTTTCAGGAGCTGAAATGCCATAGTGCAAGAGAAAGCTAATATTCTCAGTGTGTTTGCCATTTTTGAACGACTGCCAAAGGTTTCCGGCTAATAAACGATAATATTAATTAAAAAATATTAACTGAAAAGGTGTGAGGTGCAAAAGAACCTCCACTTACTGTATTTCTGACTTTTGGCTCGATTTTGCAAAATTATTAACACAGCCATTAGAATGACAGGCTGTTCAGCATCGCTTGTAGCTCAGCAGGAGGGATTTATTTCTGCACCAAATTGCGATCAATTATGGAAAAAAAAACCAGCCTGTTGATCATTTCCCATCAAAGCATCAGAATAAAAAAATAATTCATTTGCAACTGGTTAGCTTTGATACTCTGATTCCTACCTACCAGAGCTAAACCCCTGACATTGCACACTGCCTAGCCTTATATACCAGTGTTCATGTATTGTGAAGTGTTTTAAATGATCTGGCAACGACTGATGATCGACTGGATGCTGTTGGTCCACATCTTTGGTCCTTTTTTCCTTTTGATTCATCGCTCCATCACAAACCAGAGTTTTTCTTCTGAGGTGAAGTTATTTTATTAGAACTATTTTATTATAGCAACATTTCAGTCGTTTTGCACATACTGTACAATATTTCAGTCATTTGCTGTTTTTGCACAATTCTATACATTATCTCAAGGACCTGCTGCTAAGAAACTGTGTTCCTTCTAGTATTACTGCATGAAATATTGTTTGAACATACAGTATTCACATACAGTATTTACACTGGCCGGTCGGCGCCGTGTCTGTTTACTGTTTATTGTTTTTTATGTATTGTTTTTTCTGTACTTTTTGTATTGTCTTGTAACTTTTTGTCTGCACTGTCTTGTTTGTCTTGTCCTGCACTGTTTGCACCAGGTTGCACAGTTACACTTTATGTGGCTAAGACTAACTTACAAGTCCTTATAGCTCTGTCTTTGTTTTATGTAGCACACTGATCCTGGAGAAACGTTGTCTCATTTCACTGTGTACTGCAACAGTTATATATGGTTGTAATGACAATAAAAGCTTCTTGACTCGACTTATTGTACTTATGAAATGAAATTAAAGTGATTGCTTGCCTTTTTTTGTTTTAAGTATATAAGTATCATTAACTGCTGAGAATATAAAAGTGCAAACATTGAATCACAAATATGCACCAGATTCTACTCACATGTAAATGTTTCACAAGCATGATGGACGGAGTCTTCAGAGCCAGTTGAGTTTCAGGGGTTTGTTTGTTGAGTCTTTAGTAACTTTAAGTGACTGTGTCTTGTTTCGTAGACATTGCAAATGCAACTATAAACGGATAAAAATCGTGATATATCATTACTCATTATAATAGAAATACTAATTGTTGATGCATTGCGTATATGAACATCATCCTTTATTTTGATTCTTTTCCTATAACAGCACGTCCTGGTGCGTTTCATTTATCTCATAGATTCTGGCATTTTGCTAGCTTAAGATGTTTTAAAGAACAATCATTTAAACATAAAGAATCGATAAAGAAACCCTTATAAAATAAAGTTGAAGTCTATTTGGAAGTGTGGATTACACGGTTTGTTAGTCTCTGCAGCCATAACAAGCAGCTCTTTATAATCCAAGGGATTTAAAGTCAGGCACTGAAACATTATTATTTTTGTCATTCTTAGATTCATTCTTTTCCTGTAGAAAACAAGCTGGCTTTTACTCCAAGTGAGTGAGAGCAGGAGGGGATAAAATGTTAATGCTTCACTACAGGTCTGCGGTGAATAATAAAACACAACGTCCTCATGAATTTTCAGGTTAATTAAACCAGTTCACCGACTACACTGTTAGGGAAACGATGGCACCGTGGAGAGAAGCCCCTCCCACCCCCCAACACTGACCTTAACCATTTACTGACCCAGATCACTAAGATTTCCCTCAGTGCTTATTAATGCAATGTAGTGCAGACGAGAACGGTGTCGAGTGTCGGTAGGACAAAAGCGTCAGCTATGGCATGCACAGACACACACGTAAGCATGAGCAGAGCTGAGGGCTCTTTGTTCACTGAAAACATGCATTTGAGGCCAGAACAATCCATGTTTTGAGCCTGGGGGATGACAGAAGCACACAGTTTCCTTTCACACACAAGGCAACTGCTGTTTCAGTCCTGAATATCCACCATTCTCTCACACATCCACACACACACACACACACACACACACACACAGCCCTGATTATATTAAAAGCTTTATACGTATGTGCATCCTAAGCATGTGAAATCGCGCGTCTCTGACAGCATCATTAGCAGAACAGCTCCATCAGTTTAAAGCCATCACAGCTCATCTCGGTTAGAGCAGGATACGCCTTTAAAGACTTAATCATGCAGATTTGCTCTCTGGAATATTGCTATTGATGTTTAGCTGCGCTTTTAAAGGTTTGAGTGGAGTGAGTCACCAAAGACACCACGTCTTTCTATACTGAATACTAACTCTGTGACATTTGAGGTGTTGATTCAACAAAAAATGTCATTAGACAACACAAGGCGGTGCAGGGATACCGAATCTTTTACCCTCATTATGAAATCTATATTCTATAAATATGCAAATTGGGTTGTATGAATATGCAAATTGCACATATTTTTCCGTGACAAACCGATATTATTATTTATTCCTGTAATTAACATAAGACTTCTTTTGGGAAAAAAAAGAGAGCGAGAGAGAAGCTGATTGGATCTCATCATCGATGTGAGCAATAAATCAGCACGTCCTTATTCTTCTTACGCCACAGCAAATTTTACAGGGATTAAAGGGTTTCTGTGGATTATACTTTTTATCCATGTATAGTTGCATTTAATGTAGTGGAACCACAGAAAGCAGTAAGCTCCTCTTATGTCGTTCTCTCACCAGCTATACAGAACCTGGAAAGCACAAACTTACTGACTGGTACGTTTCTGACATGAACGTTAAATAAAGGACTCCTCAGAGCGTCAACGTATTAGCCGTAAATGTTAAATAACAACACTGATCGAATCTGATAGGTGTTAAGTTTCTATAAGAACTTGTCTTGTGATATTCCACAACATGAAATGTAACTATACTGTAAATGTATATATAAAAAAAGGAAAAAAAAGCATTATATAGACTTATGGACACGATGTTATGAGGAAGTAATCCATTTCAGGAGGATAAATGAAGTCATAATCCTATAACAGCATTATTCCATTGTTCATTATAAGTTATATAAGTTCATTGTTGTAGATGTGAATAAATGAAGTGAAAGAATAAAGATGCCAGTGTAGACATACAGTTATTCTTTTTATTCAGGTGTGTAACAGTGGGCGGAGTCTGCACTACTCCTCCACCATTGGTGGTGGAGAAAGCCTGAGGCTGAGGTTTTCACTGTGGTAGATGTTTCCTGTTCCTGGGTGAGCGGGGTTCAGCAGGCCGGCCCTCTCGCTGCCGTGGGACTGCGTGAGTTCTGTAAGGATCGCCAACTGGAATAAGACAAAAAAAAAAAAAAAAAAGAAATAGAAAAATACATAAAATGATTCATTTTAAAAGTAAAAGCAGCCGAATGAATGTCTCTGACACAGAAAAATCTACTTAACTCGAACATTTCCTCATTACAGCTCTAAAGTCAGTATTGTTCATTTCTTTTACACGTGTGTGCTTTTGAACCCACGTACATTAAATAAGCAAATTAGTTTGGTCTCTCTGCAAAATCTGCCGTTGCATTGTTTACAATCTGTGTTTTGTCACCACCATTAATCCATAACAGTATTAATTAAACTGGAAGCTAATATAGACAAGGACTGATACACACATTAATCCATAAAGTTCCCAAAGATTCTTTGGTTGTTTTGCTGGTTTTTAAACCGGTTCTACTTGGTATCTTGTCTGAAATAATAAGATATTAATCGTTTTTTCCTCAATATATCTTTCTCTATTGTCTGTCTCTCTCTCCCTCTGTTTATACCCTTCGCATCTCCAATTTCGGCCGACTTTCCTTCCTCTAATTAACAAGAATAGACGTTATTATTTGTTAGATTGAGAAAACGAAATGAAATATAAACCTGAACATATTTTTCTTCCATTCCTGTTATTTTGGTTTTATCGATCGGAACCGAAGTCAGATAAAGATGCAGGTCTGTAGTGTGTCGCGGAGGACGGCTCGTCTCCCTCAACACCACCGCGACACCGCGTTAGAACAGGAGAGATAATCCTGCTACAGTAACTGTGTGCAGGTCGGTATCTCAGCAGTTGGAGCTTGGTGGGTGGAGGTGAAAAATTATATAACTGCATATATTTTTTAAAATCTGTAACGATCGAACTTTTCTATAGTCAATAACTAAAGGAACGTAGTGGAAGATTACAGACCAAATTATTGCCCTGTTCATAGACCTTTGTTTTTTAACAAAGTGTTTCAGCCACACATTGGAGGTCACACATGGGCTCGTGATTGAAAGGTTGTGAGTTCAAATCCCAAGACCACCAATCGTCTACTGCTCAGTTGTATTGATAAGGTAACCTTATATGATTATGAATATGATGTAGAGAGACTACCAAATGCTGTGAATGTAAAATGTAAATGTGCACCATTCTGTATAACCTCTAGACACTGTTGTGTGTGTGTGTGTGTGTGTGTGTGTGTGTGTGTGTGTGTGTGTGTGTGTGTGTGTGTGTCTGGAGATTTCTAAAATACTCAAAGCCCAACAAGCATGTCAGAGTCGTTGGGGTCACATTTTTATGCAATTCTGGTGTTTGAAGTGACTGAAGCTCTGATGCCACTTGATTTTAAGCATTATTTTGATAATTGAGAGAGAGAGAGAGAGAGAGAGAGAGAGAGAGAGAGAGAGAGAGAGAGAGAGAGAGAGTACGCATATAGATATAATGAGAAGTATATGAAATATTGAAATGACGTACTACATATAGTATATGGATAATATATAATATGTAGTTTTTACTCTGTATGTGTGTGTGTCCCTCTCTCCCTCCTTTCCCTCTCTCCCTTTCGTTCTCTGGACACTCAGCTGACGGGTCACTGAGTAGCTCAATATGAAGAAGGACAGATTGCCAGGAGAATCCATTTCTACTCTCCATTAGTAAGCACTCTGTCCTTCTTATCTTCTAATCTTTCTTTCTTTGTTCCCACTCAGTTCTCGCTTACTGTCTTCTTTATTCCCTCACTCTCCACCCTCTCAACACTCCTCTCTCATTCTGCCTCCATACATCTTTCCTGTCTGCTCTTTATTCTCTCTCTCTCACTTAGAAGAGCACTGCCCTTATTATGATTCAAAAGAAAAAGGTTCAACTGTTCATACACACCACCTGAGTATATTCTACTGATCTTTGTGTCAGAGAGACATGCCTCTTTTACTGGACAGAGATTTACTGAGGCTACACCTCCGTACACACTTCAGTAGAGTAAAGCATTCTGAGACCACACACAGTCTACTACAGTGTACTGAGACCACACACAGTCTACTACAGTGTACTGAGGCCACACACAGTCTACTACAGTGTACTGAGACCACACACAGTCTACTACAGTGTACTGAGGCCACACACAGTCTACTACAGTGTACTGAGGCCACGTCAGTCTACTACAGTGTACTGAGGCCACACACAGTCTACTACAGTGTACTGAGACCACACACAGTCTACTACAGTGTACTGAGACCACACACAGTCTACTACAGTGTACTGAGACCACACACAGTCTACTACAGTGTACTGAGGCCACACACAGTCTACTACAGTGTACTGAGGCCACGTCAGTCTACTACAGTGTACTGAGACCACACACAGTCTACTACAGTGTACTGAGACCACACACAGTCTACTACAGTGTACTGAGGCCACACACAGTCTACTACAGTGTACTGAGACCACACACAGTCTACTACAGTGTACTGAGGCCACACACAGTCTACTACAGTGTACTGAGACCACACACAGTCTACTACAGTGTACTGAGACCACACACAGTCTACTACAGTGTACTGAGGCCACACACAGTCTACTACAGTGTACTGAGGCCACACACAGTCTACTACAGTGTACTGAGGCCACACACAGTCTACTACAGTGTACTGAGGCCACACACAGTCTACTACAGTGTACTGAGGCCACACACAGTCTACTACAGTGTACTGAGGCCACGTCAGTCTACTACAGTGTACTGAGGCCACACACAGTCTACTACAGTGTACTGAGGCCACACACAGTCTACTACAGTGTACTGAGGCCACACACAGTCTACTACAGTGTACTGAGGCCACACACAGTCTACTACAGTGTACTGAGGCCACGTCAGTCTACTACAGTGTACTGAGGCCACACACAGTCTACTACAGTGTACTGAGGCCACGTCAGTCTACTACAGTGTACTGAGGCCACACACAGTCTACTACAGTGTACTGAGGCCACGTCAGTCTACTACAGTGTACTGAGACCACACACAGTCTACTACAGTGTACTGAGGCCACGTCAGTCTACTACAGTGTACTGAGGCCACACACAGTCTACTACAGTGTACTGAGGCCACACACAGTCTACTACAGTGTACTGAGGCCACGTCAGTCTACTACAGTGTACTGAGGCCACGTCAGTCTACTACAGTGTACTGAGGCCACGTCAGTCTACTACAGTGTACTGAGGCCACACACAGTCTACTACAGTGTACTGAGGCCACGTCAGTCTACTACAGTGTACTGAGGCCACACACAGTCTACTACAGTGTACTAAGGCCACACACAGTCTACTACAGTGTACTGAGTCCACACACAGTCTACTACAGTGTACTGAGGCCACGTCAGTCTACTACAGTGTACTGAGACCACACACAGTCTACTACAGTGTACTGAGGCCACACACAGTCTACTACAGTGTACTGAGGCCACACACAGTCTACTACAGTGTACTGAGACCACACACAGTCTACTACAGTGTACTGAGACCACACACAGTCTACTACAGTGTACTGAGGCCACACACAGTCTACTACAGTGTACTGAGGCCACACACAGTCTACTACAGTGTACTGAGGCCACACACAGTCTACTACAGTGTACTGAGGCCACACACAGTCTACTACAGTGTACTGAGGCCACACACAGTCTACTACAGTGTACTGAGGCCACGTCAGTCTACTACAGTGTACTGAGGCCACACACAGTCTACTACAGTGTACTGAGACCACACACAGTCTACTACAGTGTACTGAGGCCACGTCAGTCTACTACAGTGTACTGAGGCCACACACAGTCTACTACAGTGTACTGAGGCCACACACAGTCTACTACAGTGTACTGAGGCCACACACAGTCTACTACAGTGTACTGAGGCCACGTCAGTCTACTACAGTGTACTGAGGCCACACACAGTCTACTACAGTGTACTGAGGCCACACACAGTCTACTACAGTGTACTGAGGCCACACACAGTCTACTACAGTGTACTGAGGCCACGTCAGTCTACTACAGTGTACTGAGGCCACACACAGTCTACTACAGTGTACTGAGGCCACACACAGTCTACTACAGTGTACTGAGGCCATGTCAGTCTACTACAGTGTACTGAGACCACACACAGTCTACTACAGAGTACTGAGGCCACACACAGTCTACTACAGTATACTGAGGCCACGTCAGTCTACTACAGTGTACTGAGACCACACACAGTCTACTACAGTGTACTGAGGCCACACACAGTCTACTACAGTGTACTGAGGCCACACACAGTCTACTACAGTGTACTGAGGCCACACACAGTCTACTACAGTGTACTGAGACCACACACAGTCTACTACAGCGTACTGAGGCCACACACAGTCTACTACAGCGTACTGAGGCCACACACAGTCTACTACAGCGTACTGAGGCCACACACAGTCTACTACAGTGTACTGAGGCCACACACAGTCTACTACAGTGTACTGAGGCCACGTCAGTCTACTACAGTGTACTGAGGCCACACACAGTCTACTACAGTGTACTGAGACCACACACAGTCTACTACAGTGTACTGAGGCCACGTCAGTCTACTACAGTGTACTGAGGCCACACACAGTCTACTACAGTGTACTGAGGCCACACACAGTCTACTACAGTGTACTGAGGCCACACACAGTCTACTACAGTGTACTGAGGCCACACACAGTCTACTACAGTGTACTGAGGCCACACACAGTCTACTACAGCGTACTGAGGCCACGCCTCCTCAATCTACTACAGTGTACTGAGGCCACACACAGTCTACTACAGCGTACTGAGGCCACGCCTCCTCAGTCTACTACAGTGTACTGAGGCCACACCTCCTCAGTCTACTACAGTGTACTGAGGCCACACACAGTCTACTACAGTGTACTGAGGCCACGCCTCCTCAGTCTACTACAGTGTACTGAGGCCACACCTCCTCAGTCTACTACAGTGTACTGAGACCACACACAGTCTACTACAGTGTACTGAGGCCACGTCAGTCTACTACAGTGTACTGAGACCACACACAGTCTACTACAGTGTACTGAGACCACACACAGTCTACTACAGTGTACTGAGGCCACACACAGTCTACTACAGTGTACTGAGGCCACACACAGTCTACTACAGTGTACTGAGGCCACACACAGTCTACTACAGTGTACTGAGACCACACACAGTCTACTACAGTGTACTGAGGCCACGTCAGTCTACTACAGTGTACTGAGACCACACACAGTCTACTACAGTGTACTGAGGCCACGTCAGTCTACTACAGTGTACTGAGGCCACACACAGTCTACTACAGTGTACTGAGGCCACACACAGTCTACTACAGTGTACTGAGGCCACACACAGTCTACTACAGTGTACTGAGACCACACACAGTCTACTACAGCGTACTGAGGCCACACACAGTCTACTACAGCGTACTGAGGCCACACACAGTCTACTACAGCGTACTGAGGCCACACACAGTCTACTACAGTGTACTGAGGCCACACACAGTCTACTACAGTGTACTGAGGCCACGTCAGTCTACTACAGTGTACTGAGGCCACACACAGTCTACTACAGTGTACTGAGACCACACACAGTCTACTACAGTGTACTGAGGCCACACACAGTCTACTACAGTGTACTGAGACCACACACAGTCTACTACAGTGTACTGAGACCACACACAGTCTACTACAGTGTACTGAGGCCACACACAGTCTACTACAGTGTACTGAGGCCACACACAGTCTACTACAGTGTACTGAGGCCACGTCAGTCTACTACAGTGTACTGAGGCCACACACAGTCTACTACAGTGTACTGAGGCCACACACAGTCTACTACAGTGTACTGAGGCCACACACAGTCTACTACAGTGTACTGAGGCCACGTCAGTCTACTACAGTGTACTGAGGCCACACACAGTCTACTACAGTGTACTGAGGCCACACACAGTCTACTACAGTGTACTGAGGCCATGTCAGTCTACTACAGTGTACTGAGACCACACACAGTCTACTACAGAGTACTGAGGCCACACACAGTCTACTACAGTATACTGAGGCCACGTCAGTCTACTACAGTGTACTGAGACCACACACAGTCTACTACAGTGTACTGAGGCCACACACAGTCTACTACAGTGTACTGAGGCCACACACAGTCTACTACAGTGTACTGAGGCCACACACAGTCTACTACAGTGTACTGAGACCACACACAGTCTACTACAGCGTACTGAGGCCACACACAGTCTACTACAGCGTACTGAGGCCACACACAGTCTACTACAGCGTACTGAGGCCACACACAGTCTACTACAGTGTACTGAGGCCACACACAGTCTACTACAGTGTACTGAGGCCACGTCAGTCTACTACAGTGTACTGAGGCCACACACAGTCTACTACAGTGTACTGAGACCACACACAGTCTACTACAGTGTACTGAGGCCACGTCAGTCTACTACAGTGTACTGAGGCCACACACAGTCTACTACAGTGTACTGAGGCCACACACAGTCTACTACAGTGTACTGAGGCCACACACAGTCTACTACAGTGTACTGAGGCCACACACAGTCTACTACAGTGTACTGAGGCCACACACAGTCTACTACAGCGTACTGAGGCCACGCCTCCTCAATCTACTACAGTGTACTGAGGCCACACACAGTCTACTACAGCGTACTGAGGCCACGCCTCCTCAGTCTACTACAGTGTACTGAGGCCACACCTCCTCAGTCTACTACAGTGTACTGAGGCCACACACAGTCTACTACAGTGTACTGAGGCCACGCCTCCTCAGTCTACTACAGTGTACTGAGGCCACACCTCCTCAGTCTACTACAGTGTACTGAGACCACACACAGTCTACTACAGTGTACTGAGGCCACGTCAGTCTACTACAGTGTACTGAGACCACACACAGTCTACTACAGTGTACTGAGACCACACACAGTCTACTACAGTGTACTGAGGCCACACACAGTCTACTACAGTGTACTGAGGCCACACACAGTCTACTACAGTGTACTGAGGCCACACACAGTCTACTACAGTGTACTGAGACCACACACAGTCTACTACAGTGTACTGAGGCCACGTCAGTCTACTACAGTGTACTGAGACCACACACAGTCTACTACAGTGTACTGAGGCCACGTCAGTCTACTACAGTGTACTGAGGCCACACACAGTCTACTACAGTGTACTGAGGCCACACACAGTCTACTACAGTGTACTGAGGCCACACACAGTCTACTACAGTGTACTGAGACCACACACAGTCTACTACAGCGTACTGAGGCCACACACAGTCTACTACAGCGTACTGAGGCCACACACAGTCTACTACAGCGTACTGAGGCCACACACAGTCTACTACAGTGTACTGAGGCCACACACAGTCTACTACAGTGTACTGAGGCCACGTCAGTCTACTACAGTGTACTGAGGCCACACACAGTCTACTACAGTGTACTGAGACCACACACAGTCTACTACAGTGTACTGAGGCCACACACAGTCTACTACAGTGTACTGAGACCACACACAGTCTACTACAGTGTACTGAGACCACACACAGTCTACTACAGTGTACTGAGGCCACACACAGTCTACTACAGCGTACTGAGGCCACACACAGTCTACTACAGTGTACTGAGGCCACACACAGTCTACTACAGTGTACTGAGGCCACACACAGTCTACTACAGTGTACTGAGACCACACACAGTCTACTACAGTGTACTGAGGCCACACACAGTCTACTACAGTGTACTGAGGCCACACACAGTCTACTACAGTGTACTGAGGCCACACACAGTCTACTACAGTGTACTGAGGCCACACACAGTCTACTACAGTGTACTGAGGCCACACACAGTCTACTACAGTGTACTGAGGCCACGTCAGTCTACTACAGTGTACTGAGGCCACACACAGTCTACTACAGTGTACTGAGGCCACACACAGTCTACTACAGTGTACTGAGGCCACGTCAGTCTACTACAGTGTACTGAGGCCACGTCAGTCTACTACAGTGTACTGAGGCCACACACAGTCTACTACAGTGTACTGAGGCCACGTCAGTCTACTACAGTGTACTGAGGCCACACACAGTCTACTACAGTGTACTGAGGCCACGTCAGTCTACTACAGTGTACTGAGGCCACACACAGTCTACTACAGTGTACTGAGGCCACACACAGTCTACTACAGTGTACTGAGGCCACACACAGTCTACTACAGTGTACTGAGGCCACATCAGTCTACTACAGTGTACTGAGGCCACACACAGTCTACTACAGTGTACTAAGGCCACACACAGTCTACTACAGTGTACTGAGTCCACACACAGTCTACTACAGTGTACTGAGGCCACGTCAGTCTACTACAGTGTACTGAGACCACACACAGTCTACTACAGTGTACTGAGGCCACACACAGTCTACTACAGTGTACTGAGGCCACACACAGTCTACTACAGTGTACTGAGACCACACACAGTCTACTACAGTGTACTGAGACCACACACAGTCTACTACAGTGTACTGAGGCCACACACAGTCTACTACAGTGTACTGAGGCCACACACAGTCTACTACAGTGTACTGAGGCCACACACAGTCTACTACAGTGTACTGAGGCCACACACAGTCTACTACAGTGTACTGAGGCCACACACAGTCTACTACAGTGTACTGAGGCCACGTCAGTCTACTACAGTGTACTGAGGCCACACACAGTCTACTACAGTGTACTGAGACCACACACAGTCTACTACAGTGTACTGAGGCCACGTCAGTCTACTACAGTGTACTGAGGCCACACACAGTCTACTACAGTGTACTGAGGCCACACACAGTCTACTACAGTGTACTGAGGCCACACACAGTCTACTACAGTGTACTGAGGCCACACACAGTCTACTACAGTGTACTGAGGCCACACACAGTCTACTACAGCGTACTGAGGCCACGCCTCCTCAATCTACTACAGTGTACTGAGGCCACACACAGTCTACTACAGCGTACTGAGGCCACGCCTCCTCAGTCTACTACAGTGTACTGAGGCCACACCTCCTCAGTCTACTACAGTGTACTGAGACCACACACAGTCTACTACAGTGTACTGAGGCCACGCCTCCTCAGTCTACTACAGTGTACTGAGGCCACACCTCCTCAGTCTACTACAGTGTACTGAGACCACACACAGTCTACTACAGTGTACTGAGGCCACGTCAGTCTACTACAGTGTACTGAGACCACACACAGTCTACTACAGTGTACTGAGACCACACACAGTCTACTACAGTGTACTGAGGCCACACACAGTCTACTACAGTGTACTGAGGCCACACACAGTCTACTACAGTGTACTGAGGCCACACACAGTCTACTACAGTGTACTGAGACCACACACAGTCTACTACAGTGTACTGAGGCCACGTCAGTCTACTACAGTGTACTGAGACCACACACAGTCTACTACAGTGTACTGAGGCCACGTCAGTCTACTACAGTGTACTGAGGCCACACACAGTCTACTACAGTGTACTGAGGCCACACACAGTCTACTACAGTGTACTGAGGCCACACACAGTCTACTACAGTGTACTGAGACCACACACAGTCTACTACAGCGTACTGAGGCCACACACAGTCTACTACAGCGTACTGAGGCCACACACAGTCTACTACAGCGTACTGAGGCCACACACAGTCTACTACAGTGTACTGAGGCCACACACAGTCTACTACAGTGTACTGAGGCCACGTCAGTCTACTACAGTGTACTGAGGCCACACACAGTCTACTACAGTGTACTGAGACCACACACAGTCTACTACAGTGTACTGAGGCCACACACAGTCTACTACAGTGTACTGAGACCACACACAGTCTACTACAGTGTACTGAGACCACACACAGTCTACTACAGTGTACTGAGGCCACACACAGTCTACTACAGCGTACTGAGGCCACACACAGTCTACTACAGTGTACTGAGGCCACACACAGTCTACTACAGTGTACTGAGGCCACACACAGTCTACTACAGTGTACTGAGACCACACACAGTCTACTACAGTGTACTGAGGCCACACACAGTCTACTACAGTGTACTGAGGCCACACACAGTCTACTACAGTGTACTGAGGCCACACACAGTCTACTACAGTGTACTGAGGCCACACACAGTCTACTACAGTGTACTGAGGCCACACACAGTCTACTACAGTGTACTGAGGCCACGTCAGTCTACTACAGTGTACTGAGGCCACACACAGTCTACTACAGTGTACTGAGGCCACACACAGTCTACTACAGTGTACTGAGGCCACGTCAGTCTACTACAGTGTACTGAGGCCACGTCAGTCTACTACAGTGTACTGAGGCCACACACAGTCTACTACAGTGTACTGAGGCCACGTCAGTCTACTACAGTGTACTGAGGCCACACACAGTCTACTACAGTGTACTGAGGCCACGTCAGTCTACTACAGTGTACTGAGGCCACACACAGTCTACTACAGTGTACTGAGGCCACACACAGTCTACTACAGTGTACTGAGGCCACACACAGTCTACTACAGTGTACTGAGGCCACATCAGTCTACTACAGTGTACTGAGGCCACACACAGTCTACTACAGTGTACTAAGGCCACACACAGTCTACTACAGTGTACTGAGTCCACACACAGTCTACTACAGTGTACTGAGGCCACGTCAGTCTACTACAGTGTACTGAGACCACACACAGTCTACTACAGTGTACTGAGGCCACACACAGTCTACTACAGTGTACTGAGGCCACACACAGTCTACTACAGTGTACTGAGACCACACACAGTCTACTACAGTGTACTGAGACCACACACAGTCTACTACAGTGTACTGAGGCCACACACAGTCTACTACAGTGTACTGAGGCCACACACAGTCTACTACAGTGTACTGAGGCCACACACAGTCTACTACAGTGTACTGAGGCCACACACAGTCTACTACAGTGTACTGAGGCCACACACAGTCTACTACAGTGTACTGAGGCCACGTCAGTCTACTACAGTGTACTGAGGCCACACACAGTCTACTACAGTGTACTGAGACCACACACAGTCTACTACAGTGTACTGAGGCCACGTCAGTCTACTACAGTGTACTGAGGCCACACACAGTCTACTACAGTGTACTGAGGCCACACACAGTCTACTACAGTGTACTGAGGCCACACACAGTCTACTACAGTGTACTGAGGCCACGTCAGTCTACTACAGTGTACTGAGGCCACACACAGTCTACTACAGTGTACTGAGGCCACACACAGTCTACTACAGTGTACTGAGGCCACACACAGTCTACTACAGTGTACTGAGGCCACGTCAGTCTACTACAGTGTACTGAGGCCACACACAGTCTACTACAGTGTACTGAGGCCACACACAGTCTACTACAGTGTACTGAGGCCACGTCAGTCTACTACAGTGTACCGAGACCACACACAGTCTACTACAGAGTACTGAGGCCACACACAGTCTACTACAGTATACTGAGGCCACGTCAGTCTACTACAGTGTACTGAGACCACACACAGTCTACTACAGTGTACTGAGGCCACACACAGTCTACTACAGTGTACTGAGGCCACACACAGTCTACTACAGTATACTGAGGCCACGTCAGTCTACTACAGTGTACTGAGACCACACACAGTCTACTACAGTGTACTGAGGCCACACACAGTCTACTACAGTGTACTGAGGCCACACACAGTCTACTACAGTGTACTGAGGCCACACACAGTCTACTACAGTGTACTGAGACCACACACAGTCTACTACAGCGTACTGAGGCCACACACAGTCTACTACAGCGTACTGAGGCCACACACAGTCTACTACAGCGTACTGAGGCCACACACAGTCTACTACAGTGTACTGAGGCCACACACAGTCTACTACAGTGTACTGAGGCCACGTCAGTCTACTACAGTGTACTGAGGCCACACACAGTCTACTACAGTGTACTGAGGCCACACACAGTCTACTACAGTGTACTGAGACCACACACAGTCTACTACAGTGTACTGAGGCCACGTCAGTCTACTACAGTGTACTGAGGCCACACACAGTCTACTACAGTGTACTGAGGCCACACACAGTCTACTACAGTGTACTGAGGCCACACACAGTCTACTACAGTGTACTGAGGCCACACACAGTCTACTACAGTGTACTGAGGCCACACACAGTCTACTACAGCGTACTGAGGCCACGCCTCCTCAATCTACTACAGTGTACTGAGGCCACACACAGTCTACTACAGCGTACTGAGGCCACGCCTCCTCAGTCTACTACAGTGTACTGAGGCCACACCTCCTCAGTCTACTACAGTGTACTGAGGCCACACACAGTCTACTACAGTGTACTGAGGCCACGCCTCCTCAGTCTACTACAGTGTACTGAGGCCACACCTCCTCAGTCTACTACAGTGTACTGAGACCACACACAGTCTACTACAGTGTACTGAGGCCACGTCAGTCTACTACAGTGTACTGAGACCACACACAGTCTACTACAGTGTACTGAGACCACACACAGTCTACTACAGTGTACTGAGGCCACACACAGTCTACTACAGTGTACTGAGGCCACACACAGTCTACTACAGTGTACTGAGGCCACACACAGTCTACTACAGTGTACTGAGACCACACACAGTCTACTACAGTGTACTGAGGCCACGTCAGTCTACTACAGTGTACTGAGACCACACACAGTCTACTACAGTGTACTGAGGCCACGTCAGTCTACTACAGTGTACTGAGGCCACACACAGTCTACTACAGTGTACTGAGGCCACACACAGTCTACTACAGTGTACTGAGGCCACACACAGTCTACTACAGTGTACTGAGACCACACACAGTCTACTACAGCGTACTGAGGCCACACACAGTCTACTACAGCGTACTGAGGCCACACACAGTCTACTACAGCGTACTGAGGCCACACACAGTCTACTACAGTGTACTGAGGCCACACACAGTCTACTACAGTGTACTGAGGCCACGTCAGTCTACTACAGTGTACTGAGACCACACACAGTCTACTACAGTGTACTGAGGCCACGTCAGTCTACTACAGTGTACTGAGGCCACACACAGTCTACTACAGTGTACTGAGGCCACACACAGTCTACTACAGTGTACTGAGGCCACACACAGTCTACTACAGTGTACTGAGGCCACACACAGTCTACTACAGTGTACTGAGGCCACACACAGTCTACTACAGTGTACTGAGGCCACACACAGTCTACTACAGTGTACTGAGGCCACACACAGTCTACTACAGTGTACTGAGGCCACACACAGTCTACTACAGTGTACTGAGGCCACACACAGTCTACTACAGTGTACTGAGGCCACGTCAGTCTACTACAGTGTACTGAGGCCACACACAGTCTACTACAGTGTACTGAGACCACACACAGTCTACTACAGTGTACTGAGGCCACACACAGTCTACTACAGTGTACTGAGACCACACACAGTCTACTACAGTGTACTGAGACCACACACAGTCTACTACAGTGTACTGAGACCACACACAGTCTACTACAGTGTACTGAGACCACACACAGTCTACTACAGTGTACTGAGGCCACACACAGTCTACTACAGTGTACTGAGACCACACACAGTCTACTACAGTGTACTGAGGCCACACACAGTCTACTACAGTGTACTGAGGCCACACACAGTCTACTACAGTGTACTGAGGCCACACACAGTCTACTACAGTGTACTGAGTCCACACACAGTCTACTACAGTGTACTGAGGCCACACACAGTCTACTACAGTGTACTGAGACCACACACAGTCTACTACAGTGTACTGAGGCCACACACAGTCTACTACAGTGTACTGAGTCCACACACAGTCTACTACAGTGTACTGAGGCCACGTCAGTCTACTACAGTGTACTGAGACCACACACAGTCTACTACAGTGTACTGAGGCCACACACAGTCTACTACAGTGTACTGAGGCCACACACAGTCTACTACAGTGTACTGAGGCCACACACAGTCTACTACAGTGTACTGAGACCACACACAGTCTACTACAGTGTACTGAGGCCACACACAGTCTACTACAGTGTACTGAGGCCACACACAGTCTACTACAGTGTACTGAGGCCACGCCTCCTCAGTCTACTACAGTGTACTGAGGCCACGCCTCCTCAGTCTACTACAGTGTACTGAGGCCACACACAGTCTACTACAGTGTACTGAGGCCACACACAGTCTACTACAGTGTACTGAGGCCACACACAGTCTACTACAGTGTACTGAGGCCACACACAGTCTACTACAGTGTACTGAGGCCACGCCTCCTCAGTCTACTACAGTGTACTGAGGCCACGCCTCCACATTCTATGACAAATTACACTTAGAGGTTACACTTACTTCCTTAACTACAGAACAATTAAATACACTTAAAACACACACACGCACACAATTATGCTGACATTAGTGTGTGATTAAGACAAGTGTTTTAGCCAGCCTTCTAATTAATACCCTTAACAGTAATATATTTAAACAGAAACACATCCATAGCGCTAAACACACACACACACACACACACACACACATACACACAGGAGAGCTGCAACTGTCCTCCACACAGAGACATAGGACACAGGCCAATGACTCTCTCTCTCTCCCTCACCCACACACACACACACACACACACACACACACACACACACACACCCCTTTGGCCTTTTTTTCTTATTTACTCATCAGTTGAACTCATTTACAGTTTAATTAAAGACCTGGAAACTAGGCTGTGAAGTGGTGCTTAATCTATTAATTAAGCAGAAGGGTAAGCCTGGGATTTGACCACACAACCTCTTGTCACTAGCACAAACACCTGAACCGCTAAGTTAACACTTCCCATATTTTTTTCATTAAATTTTCATTTTCATTAAAGAAAATGAATTTTCATTCCTTTCAGCTGCCCTCAGTATTTTGTGATGAATACACTGAAGCTGAATCACTGCACTGAAATCCTTCAGCTGACACTTCGGAGTTCTCCGTCCTTACAAAAGGTGAATATTGTCCTTATATTATAATCCATTTCAACTGACTGTTTACATACTAAATGCTGTTATTAAGTTATTCAAGTGAGACTTCCAGACAATATAACACCACTCAAGGCCTTCTCCATGCTCCACTTAAAGAAAAACTCCACTGTGAAATGCATTAGATAGGTTTCATATTGAAATATGTTCGACGTGCTTAGCGATTCTGGCAGGATTAGCACAGTTGTGTTGATTGTGGTATCTAGCATGAGTGTACGAAGAGGAGGTGAGAGTGCTGGACAACAACGCATGTGCCGCTGCATCACTCCGTTTAGGCAGAGATGAAATGAGAGCTAAATCCCACTGGTATCTCTATCAGCAGGTAGGTGGCATTGTGGGTAATAAAGAAAACTAAGTAAAGTAAAGGGCCTGTGGTAGCCCAGTGGTTAAGGTGTCGGGCTACCAATCGGAAGGTTGTGAGTTCGATCCCAGGTCCACCAAGCTGCCACTGTTGGGCCCCTGAGCAAGGCTCTTAACCATCAATTGCTCAGCTGTATATAAGATGAGATAATTTAAGCTGCTCTGGATATAAGAGCGTCTGCCAAATGCTGTAAATGTAAATGAAAACCAAAGTGAACACAAACCAGCAGTTCACTAACGAAGGTAACAATTTAATGATAAAGATGGATACGCAAGTTTTTCTGCATTTTTCCTTCCACATTCGCCAACGTATAGCCATCTTGTGTTTATCTGGTCAACAAGAATTTTGAACATAACAACATAAACCATCGGTGAGGAAAAAGTTCAAGGAAAATAATGACAGCAATCCTTTAAAATCTGACATCGATAAATATCTTATTAATTCTCTACAAATCTGTAAAATCAGCAGGCCATTATATTATATTCATTTGCACTGCCTTTGTTCTATAAACACATCAGATCTCACTTATCAGTCTTTTAATAAAATTCCCACCGGCATTTTAGAGAGTTTTGGAAACGCTCTGTATTTGGGTGTGTATGTTAATGAAAGACAGTCAGCTGTAAATTACCAAGCATTTGAATGTAAGCCTCATTAAATATAATCCTAGTGACATCTTCAAAACTCCTTTAAGGTCCAAGTGCACATATAGCTGTAGGCACAAACCAATCAATCAGAGTGAAGCCTGATAAACAGAAGTGGAAAATATTTTGCCTTACTGCTATGCCAAAAAAAATGTATTATTGATAATAAAAACGGAGCAGAAAATCTTCCATCAGCTGAAGTGTTTGTTCAGATGTGCAGACAGACCGTCCTGCTCTCTGTTTATACTGCTTATGTATGCAGAAGAGGAGGGATAGCGCTTTCCTCCGAGTGTGTTATGTTGCCCTGTGGCACTGTGTGAGCAGCAGCGTGAAAAGATGCTGTCGGCTTCGCGTGTTACAGAGGAAGCGTGTGTTAACCTTCAAGCTCCGGTTTCAAGAAAATCCTCATTTAGGGAAAAAAGAAGAAAAAAAGATATGAACAGATATAAATATGCTGAAGGTGACGGAGGGCTGGAATGAGGGAATATTCCTCTCAATTTTGTTAGCACGGGAAAAGCAATTAATTTTCATTTCTTTCAGTTGCACTCTGTCTCGTGTGATGAATACGCTGAAGCTGAATCATTACACTGAAATCCATTAGCGCGGCTGTCGTGAAGCAACTCGGGCAAATATTGAACTCAGAAGTTCTCGGTCCTCTCAAAGGTGAGCATCGTTTGACTGATAAACTGATAACTGATATCTCAGCGAGTCTGTGAATCCATAATATGATGTTATATATGACATTAATATCATGTTAACAATAAAAGCTAACAACAGTAGCAACAATAGAGGAGCTTTACGTTTTGTTTTTTTATATGAATATCAATACAGCGGCTCATTCGATAGCACGTTCCGTGCTTTGACAAACATTCCGTCCATCCATCCATCCATCCATCCATCCATCCATCCATTCTCTGCACCTCTTGTCCTACTAGGTCAGGGGTGGCCAACCTGCCTCTCCCGAGCCGCATGCGGCTCTTTGCCCGGTTTCATACGGCTATTACGTTCTATCAAAGGCTGTATTTGTCTCTTTCAATACGGTATTTTCGTCAAACGCGCATGTGAGTGGGATGAAAATACCTCAAACTTTCCCAGTAGGAGCAAGATCATTTGAGTAAACAATTTGTGTCAAATGCGCTCTCAAAATGGCAGGGAAAAAAGGTGATGTTCATGTGTGCCCATGTGTATGATGTGGCTCTTTGTGGTAACACAGTAAAAAACGTGGCTCTTGGTCTCTGACTGGTTGGACACCTCTGTACTAGGTCAAGAAGAACCTGGAGTCTATCCCATAATAGTCAGGGCGCATCCTGGAGAAAAAATGCCAGTCTATCAAAGGGCTGAGTGTACAGGCAATTTAGAGATGCCGATCAACCAAGAACGCATGCTTTTGGACAGGACGAGGAGAAAAGGAAACCAGGAGAAAACCCCCTGAGGCACGAGGAAGAACATGCAAACTCCTCGCAAATACTATACTAGTTAGCAAGGCTTTGTCTTTAACCAGCTGTTCATAACCTGGGGGTCAGCAGTGGGGTTAAACTTGGAGTGTATAAAAGACTTGCCTAATGGCACCACCTACCGTTAACATGATATAACTAATTAAGTGTTGATTGAAAGAAGTCACCTGGGCTTAAATTCCTGGTTTATAGTCATAACTGCTGGGCTGCTGATTAGACACAGAGTAATTTTGTTGCACAGGTGCTTTAGTAGAGCAGTATATGAGTTAAACACATCTACTGAAAAAAGGAATGACCAGTGCATTTAACCAACTGAGACAGATGCACTGCTTGTGTATCCAACTCACGTACAACAAGCTGTGAATTTGTTATCATGCACTTTTACCTTCCTCTCTCACACACACACACACACACACCTTCATACAGACTGAAGAACAGATGTTTGGAGTACAGTAACACAGGTAAACACACAGGGCAATGAACTCCCTATATAACAGCGGTACAGCGAATCGTAGAAATTCTATAGGAGGTTCTTGAATGACAAAAGTCTTGTGTAAACACTTATACTAACAATTTACATATAAATTTGTTTGTGTCCAGGTTGATAAATGAGGCCGTGTTTGTGCTGAAAGATTTGATGATGCAACTTTCTGATCATAAGGCATCAAGATTGTCTACGACTGATTCTATATGTAAAAGTGTATTTGTACACACACACACACACACACACACACACACACAAAATATACACACACACAGCCAAAGGATCACACACACACACACACACACACACACACACACACACACAGCTAAGCAAAAGAATGTCTCAGTTTTGGAACTTAGTGTAAAACATCTTTAAAGAGAGCGTTCTTATTACTGCACACACAGCCAAAGGATCACACCCACACACACACACACGCACACACACAGCCAAAGGATCACACTCACACACACACACGCACACAGCCAAAGGATCACACTCACACACACACACACACACACGCACACACACAGCCAAAGGATCACACACACACACACAGCCAAAGGATCACACACACACACATGCACACCCCCACCCCCCACACGCACCCCCAAACAAACACCCCCACACACACACACAGACACACACACACACTCTCTCTCTCCCATGTGATAGAAACAGAATACGATTTAGATCTTTCTATAAAAGAAAACGTGTGTGTTTGGAGAAGTGTAAACACACCGAAATTCATTTGATTTTAATTGAAGGTGCCTGGATATGATTAGAAATCAATGAATTATTAATCTTGTCAATGAAACATTAATGCTTCTATGGAATCTGTAATGAGAAGTGGTGCTTCTATATTAAGTTTTTATTTGTCCAGAATAATAACAAAAATATCTTTCTAAACAACTGGCTCAAAATATCCGACTTGTGATTCTATACACCAAAAACTGGATAATACTAGAGTTCAGTGCTTAAACCTGTACACTAGACTCATTATACTATAGATGTTATACCTATAAAACTAGACGTGTAATCCTAGACCTAACTTATTCTGACTATCGTGCTGCAGTGACGTGTTCCATTTTCAATGAAGATTGAGAAAAGTTTCTTGTATCTTCTCCATATGACACCACACACATAACACTAGGCTTAAAACCTCAACACTAGATCCAAAACACTAGACTTGTGATCTAACCTCATAACAGTAGACTCTAACATTACACCCATATCACTACATATATATCATTACTCATAATGCTGGAGTTGTAACACAATGCTAACACAAATCTTGTAATGCTAGACCCATAGAATTAGACCCTAGACAGACAGTACAGTCATTAACACTACACTAACACTATCATTACAGCAAAGTGCTTTTAACACGAAACCCATATTGCTAGTCATGTAAAACTAAAGTCGTATCACAAAACCCGTAAAACTACACATGTAACGCTAAAGTCACAACACAAAACTCGTAATGCTTGACGTGTAATACTAAAGTGTCAGTACACAAAACTCGTAACGCTTGACGTGTAATACTAAAGTGACAGTACACAAAACTCGTAACGCTTGACGTGTAATACTAAAGTGTCAGTACACAAAACTCGTAACACTTGACGTGTAATACTAAAGTGTCAGTACACAAAACTCGTAACGCTTGACGTGTAATACTAAAGTGTCAGTACACAAAACTCGTAACGCTTGACGTGTAATACTAAAGTGTCAGTACACAAAACTCGTAACGCTTGACGTGTAATACTAAAGTGTCAGTACACAAAAACTCGTAACGCTTGACGTGTAATACTAAAGTGTCAGTACACAAAACTCGTAACGCTTGACGTGTAATACTAAAGTGTCAGTACACAAAACTCGTAATGCTTGACGTGTAATACTAAAGTGTCAGTACACAAAACTCGTAATGCTTGACGTGTAATACTAAAGTGTCAGTACACAAAACTCGTAATGCTTGACGTGTAATACTAAAGTGTCAGTACACAAAACTCGTAACGCTTGACGTGTAATACTAAAGTGTCAGTACACAAAACTCGTAATGCTTGACGTGTAATACTAAAGTGTCAGTACACAAAACTCGTAACGCTTGACGTGTAATACTAAAGTGTCAGTACACAAAACTCGTAACGCTTGACGTGTAATACTAAAGTGTCAGTACACAAAACTCGTAACGCTTGACGTGTAATACTAAAGTGACAGTACACAAAACTCGTAATGCTTGACGTGTAATACTAAAGTGTCAGTACACAAAACTCGTAATGCTTGACGTGTAATACTAAAGTCAGTACACAAAACTCATAACGCTTGACGTGTAATACTAAAGTGTCAGTACACAAAACTCGTAACGCTTGACGTGTAATACTAAAGTGTCAGTACACAAAACTCGTAACGCTTGACGTGTAATACTAAAGTCAGTACACAAAACTCGTAATGCTTGACGTGTAATACTAAAGTGTCAGTACACAAAACTCGTAATGCTTGACGTGTAATACTAAAGTGTCAGTACACAAAACTCGTAATGCTTGACGTGTAATACTAAAGTGTCAGTACACAAAACTCGTAATGCTTGACGTGTAATACTAAAGTGTCAGTACACAAAACTCGTAACGCTTGACGTGTAATACTAAAGTGTCAGTACACAAAACTCGTAACGCTTGACATACAGTATAACACTAAACCAGAGCTCTCAAGTGTCACGCATTAACGTGACAGTCACTCATTTCCCTCTTTTATCACGCTCTCCCGCAACACATCGTATTTCTCACGCAGAAAAACTTTTTGACTATTTATCGTACATTTAATATGCCGCAGCGCCCAAAATGTATCAGTCCACACCGCTGTCTCTATGGAACCAGGCAGGAATCAAGCGCTTCTGCCCTGGAGCTCTTAGTCGAGCCTGACACTTATCAGCCAATCAAAAATGAGGCTACACAATAGCCATTCAGAAAATAGCACTATTGTAGCTGGGTAAGATTTAACGCAACAACCAATGAAAAAAAAAGCAAATCCTGGAATTGTTCATCATCATCCTCGTTCACTCACAGAGAAAACCACTGGAGCTGCGAGCATCACTCTGAGCACAGAGTAAGTCATGATCTTCTGTTTTAATGTTACAACAAATTCACAATATAAAATTTCAAATATGTCACTCTTGCCTGTCTTCAAATCTTCAGAGCCCTGCTAAAGCTGTAACATGAGACCAGAGATGTGTAACATTTCAAAAAATTCGCAATGCTATGACCCTACAATAATAACCCTAAACTTGTAATGCTTGACTTCTGACACCGAGTTAAACGATAGACATAAGAATAATCTCATAAAATTAAACTCGTTACACTAAACACGTAACACTAGATTTTAAACCTTAGACTTGCAGCTCGCTTGTAGACATGTAAACCAATGCTGGTAATGCAAGATCTTTAGTGTGAGCCTTAAAACGGTAGAAAAATAACACTTACAATTTAAAAAGTCTCCAACCGTTAACATATAACATCTTGTAGACTCTTATCCCAAACCAGAAAACTTCTAACTCAAGGGTCTTTAATTAGACCAATAAAACCTCAAGCTAGAACATAACACAACTCCCAGTCAGACAAACACAGGAATAAATCTGTCCATATCAGTATCATAGTAGATTTGATCCAATCAGGTCAGACATACTATACTGTATATACAAACATGACAGAAAACAAATGAGGAACGGAGAGAAGAACATACAAAGGAAGAGGACAGACAGGAAGCTTGTACATCTGTGTGTGTGTGTGTGTGTGTCTGTGATCTATCACTGCTTTGATGGAGTAAAGCAGTATATTTAGTGTGTTATGCAATACACTCTTAGGACAGAGAGAGAGAGAGAGAGAGAGAGAGGCAGAGGTTTGCATCATTATTCTGTGCATTGTGATGTGCTTAAGAAGAGACAACACAAAGAACGGCATCCTATCAAATCCATACAGACAGCACACATGGTGTAGAGGAACGAAGATCATTCTGCTGGAGAGAAAAGAAGAGATGGAGCACTGCGAGTAGGAGTAGGAACATGTGTGGGCATGATGTGTCTTACTCTGGAGGGTCCTCTGTACATGCAGCGCAGCTGGTCCCATGCCTGTGTCTGCTGGGCGTCCAGCGTCACTTCAGTCAGCTCCTGCGGCAGGACGGAGACATGGTTAGTAACGACGGCCAGCACCTGATCTTAGTGTACATTTCAGTAGTTAATGATTTTCAACAGACAATTATTCAATCTCAGCTGCTGCTCTATTGAGCACATAAAGGATACCTTATGTTATAAGGACTTACAGTGAATAATGGAAGTAGACTTGAGTCAATAGTGTACATGATAACGAACAGTGTATTGAATCAGTGTGTATAAAGTGTATATTCATTTTGACAGCAAGCCGAACCTTACTGTATATACAAATCAGAACATCGTATGGGTTTCTTACGGTCTGTCGTTCGGCAGGAAACTGATTACAGAATTTTTTTATTTCAACTCTTTAGCCATAATAACAAAACGCTCCACAATAAGGCAGGAGATAAACCCAGAACCGTACTAGAAGATAAACTGTGCCACTGGGATTTTTGTGCAAAGAACAATGTGGATAAAAGCTGCAAAGAAGTTGGTAAAAGTCAGAACGGTGGAGTTAATTGGACATTAAAAGTGACATTTTCCAGCTTGATAGCACGTCAGAGAAATGGATGAGCGATTACGGGCTGACGGCTTGGCATTTAATGCCGCTGAAGAGAAGAGAAAAAAAGCACAGGGTTTGTTTTGGTTCAGTACACATCCACTTACATAGCTCTTACTGTTTTGTGTATATATATATATATATATATATATATATATATATATATATATATATATATATATATATATATTCATTCATTCATTCATTCATCTTCTACCGCTTATCCGAACTACCTCAGGTCACGGGGAACCTGTGATACACCCTGGACGGAGTGCCAACCCATCGCAGGGCACACACACACTCTCATTCACTCACACAATCACACACTACAGACAATTTTCCAGAGATGCCAATCAACCTACCATGCATGTCTTTGGACTGGGGGAGGAAACCGGAGTACAAGGAGGAAACCCCCGAGGCACGGGGAGAACATGCAAACTCCACACACACAAGGCAGAGGCGGGAATCGAACTCCGACCCTGGAGGTGTGAGGCGAACATGCTAACCACTAAGCCACCGTGCCCCCCATATATATAAAATATATAGTGTATAATCTAAGAGTAACAAAAGAGCCTCGCTTTACCTCCACATAAGTGCTATTCTTTCTTTGAAGCGAATGCAGTTAACATGCTGTCTTACTCCAGCAGCTCTGAATCTAGGAGGAGCTCAAAACCACAGTAAAGATCACCACCTGATCCTACACAGCCGGACACGAACGTGCTCCCCTCAGGGAAGAACGAGTCCTCATCACTATCTACCACATCATCAGAGTACGGTTCCTCTTCACAGAAAAGATCTCATCCGTGTGTCATGGTAACTGACATCCACTGAGAACTAGCCACAGACTTACAAATAAAAATTTCAAGTGAACTGCCTCTATGTAAACGCTCTTATTTTTCTCACTACTTGGAAAAGTGTTGAAATTCATGGTTGTGTTTGATAGAAAAAAAAAACAAAAAACAACAACACTGGAGTACAACATCTTCCTGCCATTAAATTGCTTTTGAGTATAAAAAGCTAGTTTCACACTGTAGAAATTTCACCACTTCAAGCTCATTATCTTCGGTAGGATGTCAGTGCTGACGTGGCTTTGTGCCTCACTACGCTCAGCACTGAGTGCAGCACAAGACAAAATGGCAAGACAAGACAAGGCGAAGCGCAGGGCGTAGCAAACGAGAGAGCGCGATGGACGTCTGTGTTGTTCATTTCCCAACAACAATAGCAAAGCCAACAGCGTCCATGTGAACTGCATGTGAATGTTTTTTTTTCCATAAACAACAAGGTGTTGACAGGTGTGTGTTCTAGTTTATAACAACATTCTAAAGAACAAAATAAGTGCCTAAGGGCAGAGCTGCAAAATAAGTGCTGCGGAGGCGTAATGAATTCTAGGGCAACAATCATATAAAATAAATCTGATTGAAATTTTTTTTTTCCCTTTTAAATGAATCTGTTTTTGTTGACTAGCTCACTTATGTAAAATCTCTACACATATTTCACTACTACTACAGTACACCTGTTAGACCACACACACAACACTACATACACAACACTACACTGACTTGACCATAAATACTACACCCGAAGTAAAATATTTGGAACATCTGAGCATAAAAAAACTATAAATAAATATATACTTTATTAAAAAAAAATAAAAAGTAACTGTTGACCACAAATCATCTTCTTTCGGCTTTTCCCTTCAGGGGTCGCCACAGCGAATCGTCTCTCTCCACCTATCCCTATCTTCTGCATCCTCAACACTGCACCCACTAGCTTCATATCCTCATTAATTACATCCATATACCTCCTCTTTAGATTTCCTCTTTGCCTCCTGCCTGGCAGCTCCATGTCCAACATTCTCCTACCAATACACTCACTCTCCTTCCTCTGAACATGTCCAAACCATCTTAATCTGGCCTCCCTAACTTTGTCCCCCAAACGTCCAACATGAGCTGTCCCTCTGATGTGCTCGTTCCTAATCCTGTCCAATCTTGTCAGTCCCAAAGAGAACCTCAACATCTTCAGCTCGGCTACCTCTAGCTCTGACTCCTGTCTCTTCTTCAGTGACACTGTCTCTAAACTGTTGACCACAAAATGTTGAAAAATCGTTTTCCCACAAATGAATTTGTTGTAATCGGTTGATCGGGTGCTTTGATATCTGTGATGTTCTTACTTGTTAAAAATGAATGAAAGGACTTGGTGTGTTTAGCTTTTCCACACGTTCATCTCATCTGCTTAAAGTTGTGTGAAATTGGACAGTTAATGAACCCAAAGTTTTCATTTCACTCGGATTAGATAAATGGCTTAATGAGCAGGAGAACTAAAAGTTTCCTGAAGAGAAAAAAAGAGGATTTATGTGAATTGTTTGTTTTGGTTGTTGTTTTGTTGTCATTTCGGTGTAATTCTTGTGTAGCAGGGTTTCTGATTGTGACACCACCCTGGTGTCTTATATAACACTGGAATACATTTAGCAGCACTTTCATCTTGGGGTATAAGCTCATGAATGAACAGCTTTTGCACCACAGGGTGTACACAGCAGTGTAAAATGCCTCAGTATTCCTCTGTATGACCATGTGGTCTTTATCCATAATGGCTGCTCACTGCTGTTTTTATCATCAGAGGCCTCACTTTTATTTCCTTCATGAACCACAGAATACCAGAAGACATGACATTATAGCTTTTGATCCTTAGACTAGGTTATGAGCTGTGTGTGTGTCTGAGTGTGTGTGTGTGTGTGTGTGTGTGTGTCTGAGTGTGTGTGTGTAAAAAGCTGCCCTGTCTGATGTCCCAATCTGTAACACTTTACTGGAAGCTTTCTGTCTTTCCTGTGAAAACCAAACACGATAAATAACGTCAAGTCTGACGCACACAGACATTTGTGCAAATATCAGCCCTTACACAACATTCAGCGATGTCACTGAATTACTGATGGGCTTTCAGACAAACTGTGATGTACAACTCATCACACGTCACAACATGACACAACACAACTCATCACACAACACAACTCGACACAACACAACTCATCACACGTCACAACATGACACAACACAACTCATCACACAACACAACTCGACACAACACAACTCATCACACGTCACAACATGACACAACACAACTCATCACACGTCACAACATGACACAACACAACTCATCACACAACACAACTCGACACAACACAACTCATCACACGTCACAACATGACACAACACAACTCATCACACATCACAACATGACACAACACAACTCATCACACGTCACAACATGACACAACACAACTCATCACACGTCACAACATGACACAACACAACTCATCACACGTCACAACATGACACAACACAACTCATCACACGTCACAACATGACACAACACAACTCATCACACGTCACAACATGACACAACACAACTCATCACACGTCACAACATGACACAACACAACTCATCACACGTCACAACATGACACAACACAACTCATCACACGTCACAACATGACACAACACAACTCATCACACGTCACAACATGACACAACACAACTCATCACACGTCACAACATGACACAACACAACTCATCACACGTCACAACATGACACAACACAACTCATCCCACATGACAACATGACACAACACAACTCATCACACACGTCACAACATGACACAACACAACTCATCACACATGTCACAACATGACACAACACAACTCATCACACGTCACAACATGACACAACACAACTCATCACACGTCACAACATGACACAACACAACTCATCACACATGTCACAACATGACACAACACAACTCATCACACGTCACAACATGACACAACACAACTCATCACACGTCACAACATGACACAACACAACTCATCACACGTCACAACATGACACAACACATCACACGTCACAACATGACACAACACAACTCATCACACGTCACAACATGACACAACACAACTCATCACACGTCACAACATGACACAACACAACTCATCACACGTCACAACATGACACAACACAACTCATCACACATCACAACATGACACAACACAACTCATCACACGTCACAACATGACACAACACAACTCATCACACGTCACAACATGACACAACACAACTCATCACACGTCACAACATGACAACACAACTCATCACACGTCACAACATGACACAACACAACTCATCACACGTCACAACATGACACAACACAACTCATCACACGTCACAACATGACACAACACAACTCATCACACATGTCACAACATGACACAACACAACTCATCACACGTCACAACATGACACAACACAACTCATCACACGTCACAACATGACACAACACAACTCATCACACGTCACAACATGACACAACACAACTCATCACACGTCACAACATGACACAACACAACTCATCACACGTCACAACATGACACAACACAACTCATCCCACATGACAACATGACAACACAACTCATCCCACATGACAACATGACACAACACAACTCATCCCACATGACAACACAACTCATCCCACATGACAACATGACACAACACAACTCATCACACATGACAACATGACACAACACAACTCATCCCACATGACAACATGACACAACACAACTCATCCCACATGACAACATGACACAACACAACTCATCCCACATGACATGACGCAACACAACTCATCCCACATGACATGACACAACACAACTCATCACACATGACACAACACAACTCATCACACATGACACAACATGACGCAACACAACTCATCCCACATGACGCAACACAACTCATCACACATGACACAACATGACACAACACAACTCATCACACATGACACAACATGACGCAACACAACTCATCACACATGACATGACGCAACACAACTCATCCCACATGACAACATGACACAACACAACTCCACACATGACACAAAATGACGCAACACAACTCATCACACATGACATGACGCAACACAACTCATCACACGTCACAACATGACACAACACAACTCATCACACATGACACAACATGACACAACACAACTCATCCCACATGACACAACATGACGCAACACAACTCATCACACATGACACAACATAACACAACACAACTCATCCCACATGACACAACATGACGCAACACAACTCATCCCACATGACACAACACAACTCATCACACATGACACAACATAACACAACACAACTCATCCCACATGACACAACATGACGCAACACAACTCATCACACATGACACAACATGACACAACACAACTCATCACACATGACACAACACAACTCATCACACATGACACAACATGACACAACACAACTCATCCCACATGACAACATGACACAACACAACTCATCACACATGACACAACATGACGCAACACAACTCATCACACATGACACAACATGACACAACACAACTCATCACACATGACACAACACAACTCATCACACATGACACAACATAACACAACACAACTCATCCCACATGACACAACATGACGCAACACAACTCATCCCACATGACACAACACAACTCATCACACATGACACAACATAACACAACACAACTCATCCCACATGACACAACATGACGCAACACAACTCATCCCACATGACAACATGACGCAACACAACTCATCACACATGACACAACACAACTCATCACACATGACACAACATGACGCAACACAACTCATCACACATGACACAACATGACACAACACAACTCATCCCACATGACAACATGACGCAACACAACTCATCACACATGTCACAACATGACACAACACAACTCATCACACATGACACAACACAACTCATCACACATGACACAACATGACACAACACAACTCATCCCACATGACAACATGGAGCTCTACACAGTGTTGTGTAGTTTGTTCTTCATGTTAAACAGCACATCTGACCTTACAGTGTGACTTGTAGGGACTCCATTTAAATTCGCCACAATACCAAGAAATATTAGCTGTTTTCTCTCGAGTGTGCTTGAAAGCCAAAAAAAAAAAAAAGGTTGTTTTCAGGAACTGTTTACTTCATAAGTGCAGTGTTTGTGTGTGTCTGTGTGTGTGCGTCTGTCTGAACTCAGGAGCAGAAGTGTGATTGAATGGCTCTAGAGTTCGGGGGCAAAATAAATGCAATTATTTTTCCGTCTCCTTCCAGCGCAAAAAGAAATCAACTCGGTCACGCTTTAGTCGTTTACGTCGGCGAGGCGTGAGGCGGCGGCCGGCGCTCGCGTTGATTTGACGAAGCTGTGGTCTGCAGAAGAGCGCGTTCCTAAAAGCGCTTACTTACCCCTCTGCTCACTTACCTATTAAACCTATTACATGGCACTTCTGACTGACTGCCAGGCTGCTTCATCTCACATGGTTTAAAAGAAGAAAGCAGCAACAAGGAAAAAATGATCTTCTGAGGAAAATCTTTCATGGCCTTTTCTGTATTAAATACAGTCTCGGTGTTCAGGTTTCGGCCCCCAGCCGACGTCGATGCTAAACTGTGTGGCGATTCTGTCAGCATCTGTTCAGATTAGCGCTTGAATAAGATTTACAACCACAGCTGGCCCTTAATTACAGTAACTTCTGGCATGGAGTGAGAACTCAGGCACACCAAACAGAAGCCACATGTTCTCTCGATTCACACAGAACACGGCGCTAATGAATCCTCTGTGTCTTCTTTTTAAAGGAATACATCACTCAGACTGCTAACGGTAAGCAACAGAGTGAAAGCCAGAGTGGATTCTGGATCTTTAACACAGAACGATAACGCAAACAACAGCTAGCTTTGATGCTTTATTAGCTAGAGGAGCATTTCGGGATGAAGCGCTCCTTTAAAATCTTGAACAAGTGAGAATTTGATGAACCATCAGAAACTTTCTGAGATGTACGTTTGTGGAGAAATAACGTGTGGTTTAAAATGCAGAACCTTTATGGTATAATCCTTTCACATATCAGGGGAGGAAGCAGAATTTTAAATCTGCTTTAGATATTTTTTCTTTTCTCACTCCTTTCTACCAAAAAACCCTTTATTGGCCTCCTTAATAATTATAGTTCGCTGATGTCACAGAAAGCGAGGGACCGTTCATCTGTCAAGTGGGAAACTCAAGAGCAGAGAGATAAGAGGAAAGACGAAAGATCTCCTCCGAATAAGAGAAGGTGGGAGAGCTTGCAATGGGACGTGTAGATATTTATACGTCTGATTCTGCGTCTTTACTTCTGTACTGAAGTCACTGCTGCACACTGTAACGTTTAAAGGCTTTCAGTTGAATACAGAAACCTTGTGCTGACATTTAAAACACCTTGCTGGTGTATCCACATGCAGCCTCGTTAGCGCCAGCACACGGGTTAAATATTAATTAAAGGGGAAGCTCATGACAGCCTGACCACAGCAGTGAGCCGCTGCTACGAAACCCCCGACCAAGTGTGACACCTGTGTGTGTGTGTGTGTGTGTGTGTGTGTGTGTGTGTGTGTGTGTGTGTGAGAGAGAGAGAGAGGCTTCAGGAACGAAGGGCCTTTCTGGTGAAGGGGTTGTATGTAGAGCTTGATGCTCGTGACACCACTGAGGGTGGCAAAAAGCCTGATGGGAAGTCGCTGTGATGAGTCACTGATTATAATCAGAGAGATAAATCCGCTCCCATCGGGGTCCTTTGAAATGAAAATGTGCACTTTGAGAAAGTAGACCACTTTAGTGAAGGCTCAAGTCTGTGCCACTTGGAGACAAAAGCTTAATTGCAAAAATGGTACTAATGCATCAAGCTAATGAATTCAGTTCATAATTAAAAGTGCTGTTAGAAAAAAAAAAAATAGAAAAGAAATCTTCCCAGACCCGGGGAGATAATTGTAGAATTTCTAAGAGATGGTAGAAAAGTTTACGTGCCCCACATGACTAAAAAAACTCAAACAAAGAAAAATGTGAGCTGATTTACTCACAGGATCTACAGAAGATTCCAGCTTTCGGTTTACGGTATCTGGTAGATACCACATTTATCTCATGTATACAGCTGAGCATTTAAGAGTTACGGGCCTTGATCAGGGGCCCAACAGTGGCAGCTTGGTGGCCCTGGGATTCAAA